>NW_027118513.1:0-202984 GCF_036417845.1 Apteryx mantelli | reverse complement strand
GTTCGTTGGCAGCGCGGGCCGGGGCACGCGCTCGCCCCTGCGGAGGCGGCGCGGCGGAGCGGAGCGGGGGGGCAGGCGGGCCCCGGAGCAGGGTTGCGGCGCGGCGTCGGCCCTGTAGTGTTTCCAAACGGCTTACCCCGTAACGTACGATGCAAAGCGGTGTATTAAGACCTTTCCTTTGAGGGAAAGAAGGAAAAAGAAAGAAAGGGGGGAAAGAAAAAAAAAAAAAAAACCACGGGAAAGAGAAAAAGAACGCGTGTAAATCGAAGTGTTTTGTTGGAAGCGAAATGCAATTTTCTGTCTTTGTTACAGAGGCGGAACCGACAATAGCAAATGCTGACAAAGAGCAAAGCCGGACGAGCGAGCGGTTTTTTGCGTTTACTCCCGAAGGGGCGGGCTGAAAGGAGGAAGCAAAAATGCAGCAGCGGACCCTCGATCTCCCCAGAAGCTGCGACAGTAGGAGGCGTTCTGGCCCGGGTAACCAAGGTAACTCTTGATGCGGAACGTTCGTTCTTTCGGCCTCCCTCCCGGAGGCAGCGCTGAGGACTAAGCGACCCGTTGCTGCCCTGCGCCTCTTGTTAACCGTAGCTGCCTTAGTTTTGCTTCGGTCGTTTGTATTTTGTTTTGTTATCGTACACGCGTACGTAGAAAAGGAAAGATAGGATATTTAATTTTTAGGTTCGTTGCCACGGCTGAAGCTGAAGAGACAGAAAAACGTAAGCGAGCCGAAGTAATAAAATTAAAGGGAACCGAGCGAGAGCCGTCTCCGTCGCCCCGAAAGGGAAAGCCCGTTCCTCCCGGTGAGGAAGGTTCGCCGGTAATAGCGATCGGAATAACAGATGAGCGACATCTAACGGAAGGTGCGTACGCGTTACGGAAAGGACGCTGCGTCCATCCGTTTCCGTGCGCGTGACTCTCTGCATCTGTGAAGCGTCGTGCTTTAAGAGCTCCAAGACGGCAAATTCCCGTCTTCGGGGAACGGCGGTCAGGTGGCCAGCGAGAGAGGGAGAGGCAAGCGTGCGAATTGTAAAACGAAGAGGAAGGCTCATTTAGCGCGACCCCAGGTTAATTGCCTGGCAATGGTATGTGGGGCAGCAGGAAGACGGCAGCTCGAAGAAAAGGTAAAGCCTTGCGGAATTAGGACTCCTTCCTTCTCGTGTAGTAGATCCGCTTTTGTGCTTAGAAACAACTTTGGATTGTTAATTTCTGCTGAGCTTTGAATACGTCACGTCACGGACTCTTAGGCGACACGGGGGAGTTCAGCTGCGCAGCCTGCCAGAGGAACGTCGCCCACGAGGCCTCGCTAGCCTTGAGGAGCTGTAGGCGCCGATGCACGTGGCTCGTTCTGTCGGGCGCGCAGAGGTTTGCTTTGGCTGCCGAAATTTCAGCTTGGCTTTGCGCCCTGTAGCGGTGGTATTTTTGTATTTCTAAATTGTGTTAATGCTAGGCGTTCGGCACATCGGGGAACGACTGTGTGCTGCCGTGAAGAACTGCAGGCTCCCGCCCTCAGCCCTTTCTCGGCAAGTTATCGGGTGTCGAGAGCGGCCGGGAGACTCCGAATGCCGGCGGAAAGGTTCTCTGCCCGCTCCTGACGAGGAGCCTTCGGCCGCGGGAAGGTCGGCGGCGTCCTTCCCGGACTCGTGAGTAATAAGCCGCGGTTCGCGGGCCGGCAGGGCAGGGGAGGGGAGGGGAGGGGGGGGGGAATAGCGCCTGGTAGCCCGGCGGCTCCGGCGTCGCCGTTGCTAGCGGGGCCCCGAGGTCCATGTGAAGCCTCAGCTGCCTGTCGGGAGCTTTGTTTTGGTGTGTTTACCTGGCAAAAGCAGCGAGGGAGGCCTCAAAGAAGAATTTTCGTGCCTAGGTGGGTAAGCTGCGACCCCAGCTGTCTTTGCCTTGCTTTGCCGCTTAGTGTCGTAACGGCGACTTGGGAGCCCGCGATAAAAACCGTTCCGGGGCCGAAGGGAGGCCCTGCGTTTGCCCCGCTTGGGAAACCGTCGTTAAAGCTTGGGGGGGGGGGCCGAGCTCCGAAAGGAGACTCTGCCGGTGACCTCGGTGGTCCGATTCGTTTGCAGGCTGACGTTCCGAGGGCCGGCGAGCGGAAGAGGAGCAGCTCAGCCCGTTCGGTTGATTTCGGCGATCCTGTTTTAAGGAAGCGCGTAAGTGCAGACGGGGTCTGGGAGGCTTTTCGCCCGAGACGGGAAAGAGCGAGGAAGACTGGAGAGCGTGGAAAAACTAGGTGCCGCGGGTACTGAAGCTGTTAAGGGCTGAGAGAATTTGGGCTTAAGCATCTGAAAGGGGCTGCTAACGCGCAAGGAGCGGTAAAATACCATCGCTGGACAGCAGGCTCCTTTCCGGCCCTCCGTCCCCCTCTGCAGCCTTCTCGTTCTGTTTGTTTCTGTTCCTCTTTTCTGGCTGGGCTGTGCAGCGATCCCGGAAGGACGTGTCTTTTGAGGTGTGCCTTTGCGAAGGTGGTTCGGCTGCCTGGGGGGATGGATCAAAGCCTTTGAGGCTCCCTCCGATCTGTTTCATTTCCTTTTGAATTTCTTCCTTTCTTTGCTTTCTCCTAGGGCGTCTGTCAGCTAACGAGTAAAGAAGATGGAACGGCCTGTCCGCAGAGGAGAACTGACGCACGGTAAACGTGAATACGCTAGACCTCCGCTACGTCACGGGCGTTTGTTTACGTCCGTGCGTTCCAATCTCTAGTTGCGCATTCGGGACGCGGCATCTGCCCGCTATCCGACTCCTCCGTGTAGCGTAGAAGGCGCTGTACAGCTGCCGGTCTCTACGGGAGGTTGTTAGTGAGAAGGAGAACGGTGTATTCCAGCTCGCGACCGCCAAACGGGCTCCTTTAGGTCCGCTTTCAGACTTGGGGCCTACTTCATCGGTCCGCTTGGACGTGGTTTCTTGGGGGGAACGCTAGTGCTTTCCCTGTGCTTTTCCTGCGTCGAAACCGGTAGTTTATAGGCCAGAGCGGTTATGCCGTACCTTCCTTTGAGAGGCGTTTCGTCCGCGTCTCGGGCTTCGGGGAAAATCAATTGGACGGAATTGCCGAAGGCGCGCCTTGAAATAGGCGGTAAATCTAGAAGCGTGTCTGAATCGCGAGGGGCTCGTAACTTGGTCTTTGTCCTCAACGTCTGCTTTTCTTTCGCTCTTATTGCAGGCTTCCCTCCAACGATCGGCGTCGCTGCGGCGTCTCGTGTTTCACGGGCAGCGGTCTCTGCTCAGTAAGGACGTGAGAACTCCTGCGCTCCCGGAGAGCCCGGGATCCCTGCTCCGGGCTGGTCATTTTAGGCCTTTGTGCGGAGCGTTCTTTCTAGCTACGCGCCCCGCGTGAGCCTCTCCTTCGGCCGTTTTCCCAAGGCGGCGGAAACGCTTCTGGGAAACGCCGTCGTTTCCGAAACGTTTCGCCGTGTGATATGTGCTAATTTGTTACATCAAATTGAGAAACAGCCTTGAAACATCCTGGACTGTGATGTGTGCTAATTGGTTACATCAAAGTAAGAAACAGCCTTGGAAACATCTGTGGGAACATCCTACATCCTGTGGTGGGGGCATGTACCCTGCCTGAGATAAGGGAGTTGAGATAGCAAAGCGGCAATGTTAGTTTAGATAGCCTAATATGGTGATGGCGATGTCACACAACTGTGAAATATAGCACGACTTCGAAAGTTGTAAAATATATGCGTGACCTGAGGGTCACCACTCACAATGCAGAGGGCTGAAGAAGACCCCCTAGCAACAGCCGGCGCAACCGCAGAAGTTACAGGAAGTGCCACATATACCTGGAGCTGGAATTGCATATAAGGAGACTGTGAGGGGGGGATTGCGCGCGCCGTTGGTGGAGCAGGAGATTCCCCCGGCCGCCCAGCGCTGTTTTGCTTACTTGTGACTTGCTCAATTATTTTATTAAATTGGAATTTATGCAACCCGGCCCGAGTGGTTGTCAATTTGTCGCGTTTACCTGTAACAATTTGGTGCCGTGACTCGGATACAGGCTTCCCTGGTTTCAGGACTCTGACTCAGGGGAGGCGCCCCATCCCATCTTCGGATGGCCCCTGAGTGGGTAGTTCCCCTACCAGAACCTGTATTTCCGAACCCTAAATCAGGACAAGTAAGCAAAAGAACTGCAGTACCCCGTAAACTTTGTGCACGAAGATCCGAACGAAGACTCAGGACTGAGTGAGTATATGTATGCGGTTCCGTTCGGTTGGGGTGGGATACCCGGAGCACGTGAGAAGTCCCCAGGGGAGTGCGGACCCTCCAGGAGAGGGGGTCCTTGTGTAACAGGGGACGGAGTGAGTGCGGACCCTCCATGAGGGTGATTGTGTAACAGGGGACCGAAACGGGGCACCCGTCGGCCGACTGGGCCGCCCGCTGCGAAGGGACAACCGTCCTAGCAGTTAAAGACTCGGGTGGTGTGAGTGCGGTCCCCTGCAGAGAGAGAGAGTTGTAATAGGGGACCGAAATGGGGCACCCATCGGCCGACTGGGCCACCCGCTGCGAAGGGACAACCGTCCTAGCAGTTAAAGACTCGGGTGGTGTGAGTGCGGTCCCCTGCGGAAAGAAAGAGAGTGACTGGGGTGGGTGCTCCGGAAGATGGGACGGAAAAAGAGCAAGTCTTCTGATCCCATAGAGGGCTTTACGGTACAGTTACCAGATATACCGCCCGATAGCCCTTTAGGATTAATGATTAAGTATTGGAACGATTGGCCCTCCAGAAAAGGCAAAAAGTCGAGAAAAAAAAAATGGTACATTACTGTATGCAAGTATGGGGTGGGAAGCAGATTAGAGGAGACCACCTTTATTGGCCAGTATACGGGTCTTTTGAAAATTGGATATGTCAGGCTCTAACTATATATGTGAATTCAAAGGAGCCCTTTAGTTTAGAAGAAAGTGAGTATGCTAGTTTATGGATAAGACCAGATACTCGGACCATGATATTTACCTTGAAAGAGAAGGGTTCGAGGAAGAAAAGCAAAACACTGGAGGAACTTCCCGTTTCTCCTCCCCCCTATATTCCCTCAGCTCCGGCTCAAAACCCAACACCAGCCCCTCCTCATAGCCCCTCTCCGATGACCCCAGACTGGGATCTAAACCCTCCTAGTTCCCCAGAAGAAACCCGAAGGGTCACGAGGAGTCAAACGAGGGGAGGTGGGCGACCTGATCAGCTGTACCCCTTGCGAGAACTCCCCATGGGAGGACCGCAGCCGGGGATGGGATTTGTGTCTATGCCCCTGAGTTCAGGGGACGTACGGGATTTTAAGAAAGAAATGTGGAATTTATTAGAAGACCCTTTAGGAGTGGCTGAGAAATTAGATCAGTTTTTAGGTCCAAGCCTTTATACATGGGAGGAATTACAATCCATCTTAAGCATATTATTTACAGCGGAAGAAAGGGAAATGACCCGTAGGGCTGGGATGCGGATTTGGGATCAACAACACCAACAAGGTCCCGCTGCAGATATTAAATGGCCCACTCAACGGCCGGACTGGGACAATCAGAATGCTGAGCATCGGACACATATGTCCGATCTGAGAGCCATAATAGTTCAGGGAATCAGGGAATCTGTTCCCAGGGGGCAAAATATTAATAAGGCCTTCATGGAACAACAAAAGAAGGATGAGACACCAACAGAGTGGCTCGAGAGACTTAGAAAAAATCTGCAACTTTATTCCGGGGTAGACCCCAGTACCCCTGTGGGACAGGCTCTATTGAAAACACAGTTTGTAGCAAAGGCCTTTCCAGATATTAGAAGAAAGCTAGAGAAGTTAGATGATTGGCAAGATAGGGGGCTGGACGAATTGCTGAGGGAAGCTCAGAAAGTGCATGTGCGGAGGGAAGAGGAAACCCATCGGCGGCAGGCAAAGATTCTGATGGCAGCAGTCCGAGAAGGGCAGAGAGGAATCCAGGCACAACCCCCTAGGTCGTATAACAGACCTAAAAGAAAGCCACTTCACCAAGAAGGACAACCCAGAGAAGTTGTGACGAGGGACTTGAGGCAGGTGGAGTGTTTTTATTGCCAGAAAAAAGGGCATCTGAAGAGGAATTGTAGGAAGCGAATGCAGGATGAGCAAATGTTCCAAGAAGATTAGGGGGGTCAGGGGCTCTATTTGCTGGGGACTCATAAAGGAACTGAGCCCTTGATAAAATTGAAATTAGGTCCCCAGCGACAAGAAGTAGAATTCCTTGTGGATTCTGGGGCAGAAAGATCTACTGTCCAAACGGTACCCTGGGGGTGTAAGCTATCCCCAGAGAACTTATAAGTGATAGGAGCTAAGGGAGAGCCCTTTAAGGTCCCAGTAATTAAAAATGTGGAAATAGAATCAGACTCTCGATTAAGTGTTGGATCCTTTTTATTAGTTCCCGAAGCTGAATATAATTTACTGGGCCGAGATATGATGGTTGAATTAGGAGTCAATTTAGAAGTAGAGAATCAAGAATTAGTTATAAAATTATGCACCCTTACTATTGAAGATGAGGCCAAAATCAACCCTGAAGTTTGGTATACCCCAGAATCAGTAGGAAACTAGATATTGCTCCTTTTGAAGTGAGCATACGGAATCCAGAAATCCCTGTTAGAGTCAAGCAATATCCAATGTCACAGGAAGGGAGGCAAGGACTCCGACCAGTAATCCAGAGGCTAATAAATCAAAGGTTACTGGAGCCTTGTATGTCTCCCTATAATACCCCCATACTGCCCGTAAAGAAACCAGACGGTACTTATAGATTGGTACAAGATTTAAGAGAAATAAACAAAAGAACAATTACCAGGTTCCCAATTGTAGCTAACCCCGATATCATACTTAGTCAGCTGTCACCTGAGGCTAAATGGTAGACGGTTATAGACCTGAAAGATGCATTTTGGGCATGCCCCCTTAAGGAAGAATGTAGAGACTTTTTTGCCTTCGAGTGGGAAGACCCAGATACCCATAGGAAACAACAACTCCGATGGACTGTTTTACCACAAGGGTTTACAGAATCCCCTAATTTGTTTGGGCAAGCCCTGGAGCAGGTTCTAAGTACTTACGAAACTAATCCTCAAATTACTTTAACACAATATGTGGATGATTTGCTTTTAGCAGGAAAAACCCAGGAGGAAGTTAGATGTGAGAGTATTAAGTTGTTAAATTTCCTAAGTTTAAAGGGATTGAAAGTATCGAAATCAAAGTTGCAATTTACGGAAGAAGAGGTGAAGTATTTGGGACATTGGCTTAGCAAGGGCACAAAAAAATTGGACCCTGAAAGGGTAAATGGTATACTGTCAATAAGACCCCCGAAGAGCAAAAGACAGGTCCGACAATTGCTGGGGTTATTAGGGTATTGCAGACAATGGATTGAAAATTATAGCAATAAAGTAAAATTTTTATATAAAAAAACTAATAGTAGATGGGCTAATAAAATGGACTCAAACCGATAATCAAAGCCTCGAAGAATTGAAGGCTGACTTGGTGAATGCACCTGTTTTGAGTTTACCAGATATTAAGAGACCATTCTACATGTTTATTAATACACAGGAAGGAACAGCCTTTGGAGTCCTAACACAGGAATGGGCAGGGAAAAAGAAACCTATAGGGTATTTTTCAAAATTGCTAGACCCCGTCAGTCGGGGATGGCCCACTTGCCTACAAGCCATTGTAGCTACAGCCTTATTAGTAGAAGAGGCTAAAAAGATAACCTTTGGAGGAGAATTAAAAATATATACCCCTCATAATATACGAGGAGTATTACAACAAAAAGCCGAAAAATGGATAACCGATGCCAGACTATTAAAATACGAGGGCATTTTAATCCATTCTCCAAAGTTGGAAATTGAGACTACAAGCTTGCAGAATCCAGCCCAGTTCCTGTATGGGGAACCCAGTGGTCAATTAAGACATGATTGCATGCGTCTAATAGAATACCAAACAAAAATAAGAGAAGATTTAGAAGAAGAAGAGTTACCAGAGGGGACTAAATTCTTTGTGGACGGATCCTCTCGCGTAGTTGAAGGGAAATGCAGATCAGGGTATGCTATTGTAGATGGAAAGTCTCTAGAGTTAATAGAATCAGGGCCCCTACACAAAACTTGGTCGGCCCAGGCTTGTGAATTGTATGCAGTTTTTAGAGCCTTAGAAATTTTAAAGGGCAAAATAGGGACTATATACACCGACTCTAAATATGCTTATGGAGTAGTACACACATTTGGGAAAATGTGGGAAGAACGGGGACTGATTAATTCACAAGGGAAGAATTTAGTGCACGAAAAATTAATCAGAAAAACTTTAGAAGCTCTGAGGGGACCTCGGAGAATCGCAGTAGTACATGTTAGGGACCATCAAAAAGGCACATTTTACCACATAAGGGGAAATAATCTAGCAGATGAAGAAGCAAAAAAAGCAGCTTTACACCTATTGTCTGAAGGAAAAGAGGGCCAAGATAAACTAGATACCAGGATGAGTTTTACTAAACAGGAAATAGATACATTACGACAGATAGGAGCCCTAGAAAAAGAAGGTAAATGGGTGCTGCCCGATGATAGAGAAATTGTATCCAAAGGCGTAGCTTGGAGAATCATGAAAGAATTCCACCGACAGACTCACTGGGGAGTGCAAGCATTAGTAGACCAGTTTGGAACTAAATATATGTGCATTGGAATATATGACATAGCAAAAAGACTAGTGGGAGAATGTTTGACCTGTCAGAAGGTTAACAAGCAGCACCTCAGAAAAAAGGTCCCAGGGGGACGATCCATAGCCAGGAGACCATTTGAGAAAATACAGGTTGACTTTACAGAACTCCCAGAAGTGGGCAGGTATAAATACCTATTAGTTATAGTAGATCATTTAACTTACTTTGTAGAAGCTTTTCCCGTAGCCCGAACAACTGCGAAATCGGTAACCAAGATATTGTTAGAAAATATCATACCCCGGTATGGGAATGTATTGGTCATAGACTCAGACAGGGGGCCACATTTTACATCCAAGGTCATTAAAGAAACATTAGATCCTTTAGGAATCAAGTGGGAGTATCACACTCCCTGGCATCCTCAAAGTTCAGGAAAGGTAGAAAGGATGAATGGGGAAATAAAAAAACAGTTAACAAAGCTAATGATGGAAACCCAGATGAATTGGATCAAGTGTTTACCCTTAGCTTTGTTGAATATACGAACTCAGCCCAGAACTGACACAGGAGTCTCCCCTTTTGAAATGTTATATGGGATGCCATATGATTTAGAAATACCAAAAGAACATCCTAAAGTAGAAGAGAGATTATTACAGAAATATATTACAGAGCTTATGAAGAGAAGACAAGAATTGATAAAGAAAGGACTAATAGCACAGAGACCTCCACTAGATGTAGCCATTCACCGAGTTAACCCTGGAGACAAGGTTTTAATTAAAACCTGGAAAGACTCATCCTTGACTCCCCGCTGGGAGGGACCTTTCCTTGTTTTGCTTACCACAGACACTGCTATTCGTACCGCAGAGCGAGGATGGACACATGCTAGCAGAATTAAAGGACCGATTTCAGAATCATCGTGGGAAGCCTTTGGAAACCTGGACAATTTAAAAGTAACCTTTAAGAAGAAACCTGGAAACCTCGATAAGTGAGACCACCTTTTGTAAAACCTAACATAGTATTTGTTATAACCCCACATTGTATTTGTTATCCCTTTGTGTGTTATGCATGTAGGGTTTGTAAAGGGAAGTAGTGGACTCATTGTTAGTACGGGTATCTCCCTAACAGCATTTGCCGCCCTTGTTACGACAAAATTGACTTATTGGACATTAAAAGATCTTAAGAAAAGATCGGTAGAACGGTGGGAAGCCTTTGTTAAAAGGAGTACAACCAGAGAAAGGTTGTACCCACGCCAACCACCCCAAATCACATAAGGCCAAAATTGAAAACACCAATTATAGGCGGACCGCGCCGTATGTTGAGTGTCACTCTTGGGAACTGGGAAGCCTTTAAAAAAATCTAAAAGGCTCATACAGGAGGTTCCCCTGAAGAATACGGCTGCTGCCGAGAAGACGGTACACCCTGCTGCTCTGAAGCAAAAGAGTAGGCAGGGGAGGCAGAGACGTATAGAACTTGTGGGGATCGAGGCCGATAAGCCACCTCCTAAGCAGGAATACCCAAAATTGTAAGACCCAGACTCTTTAAAGTCCCAGAGACACTTGGCATCACGGACCGCCCCTCCAAGGCATTAAGGGTTCGTAAAATATCCGTTGACCAAGCCATGGGTCCACTACTCCTCTGGAAGATGATTGTGCTGGGCTTATTAGGAAGACGAATCCAAGGGGAACATAATGTACACCAACCCTTTAAATGGTCATTAATGAGATGGGAAGATCAAACAGTGATCCAAGTACGAAGCGTACCCGGGAAACCTACATTCACACCTACCTTGTGTGAATTGGTACCCATTGAGCCATGTTTAAATCTAAAGGGGTTTTACTTTTGCCCTAGTTCTAATCCTGGGCGAGGATACTGTAACTACCCAAACTCTTATTATTGTGCTTATTGGGGATGTGAAACTATAGCCTCTGATTGGACACCCGGCGCAGGATCAGATAAGTTTATTCAGACCCAGTGGGGACCCTATGGTTGTACACCCCCCAAACGAGACTCTTCTGGAGGTACGCGTCCGTCCTCCCATTCGGACTGTAAACATTTAATGATAAATATCACCCGTCCTGAAGATCCAGGGTGGTTTTTGGGAAAAACCTGGGGAGTCCGGTACTGGGAGCCCGGGACCGATAGGGGTGGATTGATTTTCATAAAGAAAGAAAGTGTGCAACCTGCTCCTCAAGCAATAGGGCCGAATCTAGCCGTTAAAGGAGCAAAATTAAGAATCAAACCAACGGCTGCGATAATGAATTTGACAAGTATTCCTATGAGCCACCCCACCCCGAAAGATACTGTTGTAATCTCAGAAAGTAAAGCCACAGAGGGGGTAGACAATCCTCTGTGGAAGATTGTACAGGCAACCTACAAAGTATTAAATGCTACAACCCCTAGTATAACCACCCATTGCTGGTTATGCTACGACATAAGACCCCTTTTTATGAAGCAATAGGAGTAAATATGACATATACTGTGAGCAATGATCCCGGCTCACAGTGTCAATGGGAAGATAAGAAGAAGGGGTTGACCATGGAGCAAGTTACGGGAATGGGAATGTGTATTGGTAAAATACCAAAATCAAAGAAAAAGCTGTGTGGGTCTGTGACACTGCAAACCTACACCTCCGAAATTGGATGGATTATTCCCACCCAAGGAGCTAGGTGGATATGTTCAAAAACGGGCCTAACTCCCTGTGTCTCCCTAAGGGTACTTGGTGAGTCCCAAGAATATTGTATACAAATAGAGGTAGTTCCCAGGATCTTGTACCACCCAGAAAATGTGATGTACGACCATTGGGACACCCCTCATCCGGTCCGAGTAAAGAGAGAACCAATCACCGCAATTACTATAGCCACCTTACTGGGCCTAGGGGCAGTAGGAGCGGGAACTGGAATCTCCTCCTTAGTGGTGCAGCAGCAGAGCCTTAGCACCCTACGAGCAGCAGTGGATGAGGACTTAGAACGAATAGAAAAATCCATTACAGCCTTAGAAAAATCGTTGACATCGCTATCAGAAGTAGTTTTACAGAACAGAAGAGGGATGGACCTCTTATTTTTGCAACAGGGAGGATTGTGTGCAGCCCTAGGAGAAGAATGTTGTTTTTACACGGATCATACAGGAGTTGTCAGGGATACTATGGCGAAATTGAGAGAAGGCCTTGAAAAACGTAAAAAGGAAAGAGAAGCCCAGCAAGGGTGGTATGAATCATGGTTCAGTCATTCTCCCTGGCTAACAACCTTATTGTCTACCATCGCGGGCCCATTGACTTTACTAGTACTAGTGTTGACCTTTGGACCGTGTATAGTAAATAAAATAATTAACTTAGCAAAAAGCAGACTCGAAGCTGCCCACCTACTGTTGATAAGAAGTCAATATGAACAACTAAATGAAGATGAGAGTAAGCATAACCCTATGCTCTCCCTGGCACAGGAGGTTGTTGCTCGATTTGATGAACAAATTAGAAGGGACCAAAACAAAAAGGGGGGATTGTGATATGTGCTAATTTGTTACATCAAATTGAGAAACAGCCTTGAAACATCCTGGACTGTGATGTGTGCTAATTGGTTACATCAAAGTAAGAAACAGCCTTGGAAACATCTGTGGGAACATCCTACATCCTGTGGTGGGGGCATGTACCCTGCCTGAGATAAGGGAGTTGAGATAGCAAAGCGGCAATGTTAGTTTAGATAGCCTAATATGGTGATGGCGATGTCACACAACTGTGAAATATAGCACGACTTCGAAAGTTGTAAAATATATGCGTGACCTGAGGGTCACCACTCACAATGCAGAGGGCTGAAGAAGACCCCCTAGCAACAGCCGGCGCAACCGCAGAAGTTACAGGAAGTGCCACATATACCTGGAGCTGGAATTGCATATAAGGAGACTGTGAGGGGGGGATTGCGCGCGCCGTTGGTGGAGCAGGAGATTCCCCTGGCCGCCCAGCGCTGTTTTGCTTACTTGTGACTTGCTCAATTATTTTATTAAATTGGAATTTATGCAACCCGGCCCGAGTGGTTGTCAATTTGTCGCGTTTACCTGTAACAGCCGTGTCCTTGCCGGTAGGGGATACCGTGAGAGCGGGCAGAGGCGGCCGACGTCTGTGCGAGGAAAGAAGCGTGGCGCAAAGAAGGGACCTCTTTGGCCCGCCTGGTCCGCTTTAGAGAGTTTTCTTTTGGACCCGAAGATCGGGTCTGCGAGTGCCGCGCTCAGCGCACGCGTTTGTTCCCCCCCCCCCCCCGTTCTTTTAGCAAGACCGTGCGTGTCCTCGAGCTGTTTGTCCCGAGGGGGGAGTCGCTGCGGGAATTGCTGGGGAGGCCCTGACGGCGGGACGTGAAAAAGACGCCTTTGACCGCGTGCGTGCGGCCGAAGGAACGTCGGCCCAAGAATCCGAATAAGACATGCCGCGTGCCAGCATCTCGTACCGTTTAATAATAAAAACCGAGCAGTCTGTCAAGCAAATAGCGCGGCTTGCTTTGGGCTGTTTATTTTGTTTAACGATCAGTAAAGGCGAGAGGTCGAAAGTTCTAAAGAAGAACGGCTGCTTCTTGGAACGCTTGCAAATTGTCCCGTTAAGTAGGTGGGTGGTTTTTTTGTTTTCGTTTTGATTTTTTAAGTGCAGCCTCTGACTCTTTTTTTGTCTGTGGAGTATTTTGCAACGATGTTCAAAGGAAAGCGCTGTTACTGGAGCCTCTAGGAGCAGCGGCTCGAGCACGACACGCGGCGACGCTGCGCCTCGCAGCAGGCGCTGTAAATAAGGGCAGATGAGCCGAGGCGAGGGTGGTGAAATGTCTGCAAAGGGCGGGCGGGGGGGCTCTGCAGCGGTGTGCGCGTGCCGGGGGCGGCCGCGCGCCCTGCTGCCCTCGGGGCGTCAAAAAAGCAGTACGGCACGGAAAGGGGGGCGCGCATGCGCACTGGGTTCCGCCGTGCTCACTGCTGCCACCCTGTGTCCAAAAATCGGTACTGCACCCTGTGGGGGGGGCGCGCACGCGCACAGCGTTCCGCCGCGCTCACTGCTGCCACCCTGTGTCCAAAAAGCGGTACTGCACCCGGTGGGGGGGCGCGCATGCGCAGACAGCCGGCGCGCACATGCTCAGTGCCGGTCGCCATGTTTGCTGCTGCTCTCCGCCGTTTCGGTAACGGGTAAGCGAATGGAGCGTGCTCGTCGCCCCTTCCCGGTGCTCTTGGAGCGGCCACGGGCTCGGGCAGCCTCGGGGCGCTCGCTGGGAGTCCCGGGCTGCCGCGGCGGGCTGCGGTTCGCACGCGTGAGCCGCCCGGCTGCAGCGGCGCGGCGCGAGCATGCCATTGCGGGTCTCGCCTCCCTTCGTGCTCCCCCCCACCCCTCGGGCTCCCCCGGCTCCC
The DNA here is from genome assembly GCF_036417845.1 of Apteryx mantelli. NCBI lineage: Eukaryota > Metazoa > Chordata > Aves > Apterygiformes > Apterygidae > Apteryx > Apteryx mantelli. Next base: position 189,019 of record NW_027118513.1, on the reverse strand, counting down.
CCCCGCCCCTCGGGATTCCCCGCTCCACCCGCCCCTCGCGCTCCCCCCCGCTTCTCGGGCTCCCCTCGCGCTCCCCCCCACCCCCGCGCTCCCCCCCGCTTCTCGGGCTCCCCTCGCGCTCCGCCCCGTCCCTCGGGCTCCCCTTGCTCCCCTCGCGCTCCGCCCCGCCCCTCGCGCTCCCCCTGGTCCCCTCGCGCTCCCCCCCGCCCCCGCGCTCCCCCCCGCTTCTCGGGCTCCCCTCGTGCTCCCCCCCGCTCCTCGGGCCCCCCTGCTCCCCTCACGCTCCCCCCCGCCTCTCGCGCTCCCCTCGCACTCCGCCCCGCCCCTCGGGCTCCCCTCGCTCCCCCCCGCCCCTCGGGCTCCCTCTGCTCCCCTCCCGCTCCCCTCGCTCCCCCCCCCCCGCGCTGTCCGAGCCGGCACGTGCGCGGTGCTCAAGCGTCACTGCCGCCGCAGTCCGTTGGCGAGCGGCGCATGCGCGGCGGCGGGGAAGCAAGATGGCGGCGAGCAGGGAGGGCGTTTTCGCTTGGCGGCGGCGGCGGCGGGTGAGTGCGGAGGTGTCGTGGAGTGAAGGATGTGGGGCCCCCGGGTGAGGCGAACGCATAGGTTCGGGGGGCGTCGGGCTGCATCCTGCCCGCTGCGGCCGTCGCTGCGTGGAGGCGGCGGTGCGGGGCGAGTGGGGGGGCGGGCTGGGACCCGGCGCCGCGCCGGGAGCGCGGGTGTGACTTTGCGTTTTGCGTGCGCGGCGTTTAGGGCGCCAGTTCGTTGGCAGCGCGGGCCGGGGCACGCGCTCGCCCCTGCGGAGGCGGCGCGGCGGAGCGGAGCGGGGGGGCAGGCGGGCCCCGGAGCAGGGTTGCGGCGCGGCGTCGGCCCTGTAGCGTTTCCAAACGGCTTACCCCGTAACGTACGATGCAAAGCGGTGTATTAAGACCTTTCCTTTGAGGGAAAGAAGGAAAAAGAAAGAAAGGGGGGAAAGAAAAAAAAAAAAAAAACCACGGGAAAGAGAAAAAGAACGCGTGTAAATCGAAGTGTTTTGTTGGAAGCGAAATGCAATTTTCTGTCTTTGTTACAGAGGCGGAACCGACAATAGCAAATGCTGACAAAGAGCAAAGCCGGACGAGCGAGCGGTTTTTTGCGCTTACTCCCAAAGGGGCGGGCTGAAAGGAGGAAGCAAAAATGCAGCAGCGGACCCTCGATCTCCCCAGAAGCTGCGACAGTAGGAGGCGTTCTGGCCCGGGTAACCAAGGTAACTCTTGATGCGGAACGTTCGTTCTTTCGGCCTCCCTCCCGGAGGCAGCGCTGAGGACTAAGCGACCCGTTGCTGCCCTGCGCCTCTTGTTAACCGTAGCTGCCTTAGTTTTGCTTCGGTCGTTTGTATTTTGTTTTGTTATCGTACACGTGTACGTAGAAAAGGAAAGATAGGATATTTAATTTTTAGGTTCGTTGCCACGGCTGAAGCTGAAGAGACAGAAAAACGTAAGCGAGCCGAAGTAATAAAATTAAAGGGAACCGAGCGAGAGCCGTCTCCGTCGCCCCGAAAGGGAAAGCCCGTTCCTCCCGGTGAGGAAGGTTCGCCGGTAATAGCGATCGGAATAACAGATGAGCGACATCTAACGGAAGGTGCGTACGCGTTACGGAAAGGACGCTGCGTCCATCCGTTTCCGTGCGCGTGACTCTCTGCATCTGTGAAGCGTCGTGCTTTAAGAGCTCCAAGACGGCAAATTCCCGTCTTCGGGGAACGGCGGTCAGGTGGCCAGAGAGAGAGGGAGAGGCAAGCGTGCGAATTGTAAAACGAAGAGGAAGGCTCATTTAGCGCGACCCCAGGTTAATTGCCTGGCAATGGTCTTTGGGGCAGCAGGAAGACGGCAGCTCGAAGAAAAGGTAAAGCCTTGCGGAATTAGGACTCCTTCCTTCTCGTGTAGTAGATCCGCTTTTGTGCTTAGAAACAACTTTGGATTGTTAATTTCTGCTGAGCTTTGAATACGTCACGTCACGGACTCTTAGGCGACACGGGGGAGTTCAGCTGCGCAGCCTGCCAGAGGAACGTCGCCCACGAGGCCTCGCTAGCCTTGAGGAGCTGTAGGCGCCGATGCACGTGGCTCGTTCTGTCGGGCGCGCAGAGGTTTGCTTTGGCTGCCGAAATTTCAGCTTGGCTTTGCGCCCTGTAGCGGTGGTATTTTTGTATTTCTAAATTGTGTTAATGCTAGGCGTTCGGCACATCGGGGAACGACTGTGTGCTGCCGTGAAGAACTGCAGGCTCCCGCCCTCAGCCCTTTCTCGGCAAGTTATCGGGTGTCGAGAGCGGCCGGGAGACTCCGAATGCCGGCGGAAAGGTTCTCTGCCCGCTCCTGACGAGGAGCCTTCGGCCGCGGGAAGGTCGGCGGCGTCCTTCCCGGACTCGTGAGTAATAAGCCGCGGTTCGCGGGCCGGCAGGGCAGGGGAGGGGAGGGGAGGGGAGGGGGGGGGAATAGCGCCTGGTAGCCCGGCGGCTCCGGCGTCGCCGTTGCTAGCGGGGCCCCGAGGTCCATGTGAAGCCTCAGCTGCCTGTCGGGAGCTTTGTTTTGGTGTGTTTACCTGGCAAAAGCAGCGAGGGAGGCCTCAAAGAAGAATTTTCGTGCCTAGGTGGGTAAGCTGCGACCCCAGCTGTCTTTGCCTTGCTTTGCCGCTTAGTGTCGTAACGGCGACTTGGGAGCCCGCGATAAAAACCGTTCCGGGGCCGAAGGGAGGCCCTGCGTTTGCCCCGCTTGGGAAACCGTCGTTAAAGCTTGGGGGGGGCCGAGCTCCGAAAGGAGACTCTGCCGGTGACCTCGGTGGTCCGATTCGTTTGCAGGCTGACGTTCCGAGGGCCGGCGAGCGGAAGAGGAGCAGCTCAGCCCGTTCGGTTGATTTCGGCGATCCTGTTTTAAGGAAGCGCGTAAGTGCAGACGGGGTCTGGGAGGCTTTTCGCCCGAGACGGGAAAGAGCGAGGAAGACTGGAGAGCGTGGAAAAACTAGGTGCCGCGGGTACTGAAGCTGTTAAGGGCTGAGAGAATTTGGGCTTAAGCATCTGAAAGGGGCTGCTAACGCGCAAGGAGCGGTAAGATACCATCGCTGGACAGCAGGCTCCTTTCCGGCCCTCCGTCCCCCTCTGCAGCCTTCTCGTTCTGTTTGTTTCTGTTCCTCTTTTCTGGCTGGGCTGTGCAGCGATCCCGGAAGGACGTGTCTTTTGAGGTGTGCCTTTGCGAAGGTGGTTCGGCTGCCTGGGGGGATGGATCAAAGCCTTTGAGGCTCCCTCCGATCTGTTTCATTTCCTTTTGAATTTCTTCCTTTCTTTGCTTTCTCCTAGGGCGTCTGTCAGCTAACGAGTAAAGAAGATGGAACGGCCTGTCCGCAGAGGAGAACTGACGCACGGTAAACGTGAATACGCTAGACCTCCGCTACGTCACGGGCGTTTGTTTACGTCCGTGCGTTCCAATCTCTAGTTGCGCATTCGGGACGCGGCATCTGCCCGCTATCCGACTCCTCCGTGTAGCGTAGAAGGCGCTGTACAGCTGCCGGTCTCTACGGGAGGTTGTTAGTGAGAAGGAGAACGGTGTATTCCAGCTCGCGACCGCCAAACGGGCTCCTTTAGGTCCGCTTTCAGACTTGGGGCCTACTTCATCGGTCCGCTTGGACGTGGTTTCTTGGGGGGAACGCTAGTGCTTTCCCTGTGCTTTTCCTGCGTCGAAACCGGTAGTTTATAGGCCAGAGCGGTTATGCCGTACCTTCCTTTGAGAGGCGTTTCGTCCGCGTCTCGGGCTTCGGGGAAAATCAATTGGACGGAATTGCCGAAGGCGCGCCTTGAAATAGGCGGTAAATCTAGAAGCGTGTCTGAATCGCGAGGGGCTCGTAACTTGGTCTTTGTCCTCAACGTCTGCTTTTCTTTCGCTCTTATTGCAGGCTTCCCTCCAACGATCGGCGTCGCTGCGGCGTCTCGTGTTTCACGGGCAGCGGTCTCTGCTCAGTAAGGACGTGAGAACTCCTGCGCTCCCGGAGAGCCCGGGATCCCTGCTCCGGGCTGGTCATTTTAGGCCTTTGTGCGGAGCGTTCTTTCTAGCTACGCGCCCCGCGTGAGCCTCTCCTTCGGCCGTTTTCCCAAGGCGGCGGAAACGCTTCTGGGAAACGCCGTCGTTTCCGAAACGTTTCGCCGTGTCCTTGCCGGTAGGGGATACCGTGAGAGCGGGCAGAGGCGGCCGACGTCTGTGCGAGGAAAGAAGCGTGGCGCAAAGAAGGGACCTCTTTGGCCCGCCGGGTCCGCTTTAGAGAGTTTTCTTTTGGACCCGAAGATCGGGTCTGCGAGTGCCGCGCTCAGCGCACGCGTTTGTTCCCCCCCCCCCCCCCCGTTCTTTTAGCAAGACCGTGCGTGTCCTCGAGCTGTTTGTCCCGAGGGGGGAGTCGCTGCGGGAATTGCTGGGGAGGCCCTGACGGCGGGACGTGAAAAAGACGCCTTTGACCGCGTGCGTGCGGCCGAAGGAACGTCAGCCCAAGAATCCGAAGAAGACATGCCGCGTGCCAGCATCTCGTACCGTTTAATAATAAAAACCGAGCAGTCTGTCAAGCAAATAGCGCGGCTTGCTTTGGGCTGTTTATTTTGTTTAACGATCAGTAAAGGCGAGAGGTCGAAAGTCCTAAAGAAGAACGGCTGCTTCTTGGAACGCTTGCAAATTGTCCCGTTAAGTAGGTGGGTGGTTTTTTTGTTTTCGTTTTGTTTTTTTAAGTGCAGCCTCTGACTCTTTTTTGTCTGTGGAGTATTTTGCAACGATGTTCAAAGGAAAGCGCTGTTACGGAAGCCTCTAGGAGCAGCGGCTCGAGCACGACACGCGGCGACGCTGCGCCTCGCAGCAGGCGCTGTAAATAAGGGCAGATGAGCCGAGGCGAGGGTGGTGAAATCTCTGCAAAGGGCGGACGGGCGGGGGGGCTCTGCAGCGGTGTGTGCGTGCCGGGGGCGGCCGCGCGCCCTGCTGCCCTTGGGGCGTCAAAAAAGCGGTACGGCACGGAAAGGGGGGCGCGCGGGCGCACGGCGGCCGGCCGCGCGCCCTGCTGCCCTCGGGGCGTCAAAAAAGCGGTACGGCACGATAAAGGGGGGCGCGCGTGCGCACTGGGTTCCGCCGCGCTCACTGCTGCCACCCTGTGTCCAAAAATCGGTACTGCACCCTGTGGGGGGGGCGCGCGTGCGCACTGGGTTCTGCCGTGCTCACTGCTGCCACCCTGTGTCCAAAAATCGGTACTGCACCCTGTGGGGGGGGCGCGCACGCGCACAGCGTTCCGCCGCGCTCACTGCTGCCACCCTGTGTCCAAAAAGCGGTACTGCACCCGGTGGGGGGGCGCGCATGCGCAGACAGCCGGCGCGCACATGCTCAGTGCCGGTCGCCATGTTTGCTGCTGCTCTCCGCCGTTTCGGTAACGGGTAAGCGAATGGAGCGTGCTCGTCGCCCCTTCCCGGTGCTCTTGGAGCGGCCACGGGCTCGGGCAGCCTCGGGGCGCTCGCTGGGAGTCCCGGGCTGCCGCGGCGGGCTGCGGTTCGCACGCGTGAGCCGCCCGGCTGCAGCGCCGCGGCGCGAGCATGCCATTGCGGGTCTCGCCTCCCTTCGTGCTCCCCCCCGCCCCTCGGGCTCCCCCGGCTCCCCCCCGCCCCTCGGGCTCCCCCGGCTCCCCCCCGCCCCTCGGGATTCCCCGCTCCACCCGCCCCTCGCGCTCCCCCCCGCTTCTCGGGCTCCCCTCGCGCTCCCCCCCACCCCCGCGCTCCCCCCTGCTTCTCGGGCTCCCCTCGCGCTCCCCCCCCCGCTCCTCGGGCTCCCCCTGCTCCCCTCGCGCTCCCCCTGCTCCCCTCGCGCTCCCCCCCGCTTCTCGGGCTCCCCTCGCGCTCCGCCCCGCCCCTCGGGCTCCCCCTGCTCCCCTCGCGCTCCGCCCCGCCCCTCGCGCTCCCCCCCGCTTCTCGCGCTTCCCTCGCGCTCCGCCCCGCCCCTCGGGCTCCCCCTGCTCCCCTCGCGCTCCCCCCCGCTTCTCGGGCTCTCCTCGCGCTCCCCCCCGCTTCTCGGGCTCCCCCCTGCTTCTCAGGCTCCTCTCACGCTCCCCCCCGCTCCTCGGGCTCCCCTTGCTCCCCTCGCGCTCTGCCCCGCCCCTTGCACTCCCCCTGCTCCCCTCGCGCTCCCCCCCGCTTCTCGGGCTCCCCCCTGCTTCTCAGGCTCCTCTCGGGCTCCCCTTGCTCCCCTCGCGCTCCGCCCCGCCCCTCGCGCTCCCCCTGGTCCCCTCGCGCTCCCCCCCGCTCCTCGGGCCCCCCTGCTCCCCTCACGCTCCCCCCCGCCTCTCGCGCTCCCCTCGCACTCCGCCCCGCCCCTCGGGCTCCCCTCGCTCCCCCCCGCCCCTCGGGCTCCCTCTGCTCCCCTCCCGCTCCCCTCGCTCCCCCCCGCCCCTCCCGCTCCCCTCGCTCCCCCCCCCCGCGCTGTCCGAGCCGGCACGTGCGCGGTGCTCAAGCGTCACTGCCGCCGCAGTCCGTTGGCGAGCGGCGCATGCGCGGCGGCGGGGAAGCAAGATGGCGGCGAGCAGGGAGGGCGTTTTCGCTCGGCGGCGGCGGCGGGTGAGTGCGGAGGTGGCGTGGAGTGAAGGATGTGGGGCCCCCGGGTGAGGCGAACGCATAGGTTCGGGGGGCGTCGGGCTGCATCCTGCCCGCTGCGGCCGTCGCTGCGTGGAGGCGGCGGTGCGGGGCGAGTGGGGGGGCGGGCTGGGACCCGGCGCCGCGCCGGGAGCGCGGGTGTGACTTTGCGTTTTGCGTGCGCGGCGTTTAGGGCGCCAGTTCGTTGGCAGCGCGGGCCGGGGCACGCGCTCGCCCCTGCGGAGGCGGCGCGGCGGAGCGGAGCGGGGGGGCAGGCGGGCCCCGGAGCAGGGTTGCGGCGCGGCGTCGGCCCTGTAGCGTTTCCAAACGGCTTACCCCGTAACGTACGATGCAAAGCGGTGTATTAAGACCTTTCCTTTGAGGGAAAGAAGGAAAAAGAAAGAAAGGGGGGAAAGAAAAAAAAAAAAAAAAAAACCACGGGAAAGAGAAAAAGAACGCGTGTAAATCGAAGTGTTTTGTTGGAAGCGAAATGCAATTTTCTGTCTTTGTTACAGAGGCGGAACCGACAATAGCAAATGCTGACAAAGAGCAAAGCCGGACGAGCGAGCGGTTTTTTGCGCTTACTCCCGAAGGGGCGGGCTGAAAGGAGGAAGCAAAAATGCAGCAGCGGACCCTCGATCTCCCCAGAAGCTGCGACAGTAGGAGGCGTTCTGGCCCGGGTAACCAAGGTAACTCTTGATGCGGAACGTTCGTTCTTTCGGCCTCCCTCCCGGAGGCAGCGCTGAGGACTAAGCGACCCGTTGCTGCCCTGCGCCTCTTGTTAACCGTAGCTGCCTTAGTTTTGCTTCGGTCGTTTGTATTTTGTTTTGTTATCGTACACGCGTACGTAGAAAAGGAAAGATAGGATATTTAATTTTTAGATTCGTTGCCACGGCTGAAGCTGAAGAGACAGAGAAACGTAAGCGAGCCGAAGTAATAAAATTAAAGGGAACCGAGCGAGAGCCGTCTCCGTCGCCCCGAAAGGGAAAGCCCGTTCCTCCCGGTGAGGAAGGTTCGCCGGTAATAGCGATCGGAATAACAGATGAGCGACATCTAACGGAAGGTGCGTACGCGTTACGGAAAGGACGCTGCGTCCATCCGTTTCCGTGCGCGTGACTCTCTGCATCTGTGAAGCGTCGTGCTTTAAGAGCTCCAAGACGGCAAATTCCCGTCTTCGGGGAACGGCGGTCAGGTGGCCAGAGAGAGAGGGAGAGGCAAGCGTGCGAATTGTAAAACGAAGAGGTGGCTTTCAGGAAGGCTCATTTAGCGCGACCCCAGGTTAATTGCCTGGCAATGGTCTTTGGGGCAGCAGGAAGACGGCAGCTCGAAGAAAAGGTAAAGCCTTGCGGAATTAGGACTCCTTCCTTCTCGTGTAGTAGATCCGCTTTTGTGCTTAGAAACAACTTTGGATTGTTAATTTCTGCTGAGCTTTGAATACGTCACGTCACGGACTCTTAGGCGACACGGGGGAGTTCAGCTGCGCAGCCTGCCAGAGGAACGTCGCCCACGAGGCCTCGCTAGCCTTGAGGAGCTGTAGGCGCCGATGCACGTGGCTCGTTCTGTCGGGCGCGCAGAGGTTTGCTTTGGCTGCCGAAATTTCAGCTTGGCTTTGCGCCCTGTAGCGGTGGTATTTTTGTATTTCTAAATTGTGTTAATGCTAGGCGTTCGGCACATCGGGGAACGACTGGGTGCTGCCGTGAAGAACTGCAGGCTCCCGCCCTCAGCCCTTTCTCGGCAAGTTATCGGGTGTCGAGAGCGGCCGGGAGACTCCGAATGCCGGCGGAAAGGTTCTCTGCCCGCTCCTGACGAGGAGCCTTCGGCCGCGGGAAGGTCGGCGGCGTCCTTCCCGGACTCGTGAGTAATAAGCCGCGGTTCGCGGGCCGGCAGGGGAGGGGAGGGGAGGGGAGGGGAGGGGAGGGGAGGGGGGGGGAATAGCGCCTGGTAGCCCGGCGGCTCCGGCGTCGCCGTTGCTAGCGGGGCCCCGAGGTCCATGCGAAGCCTCAGCTGCCTGTCGGGAGCTTTGTTTTGGTGTGTTTACCTGGCAAAAGCAGCGAGGGAGGCCTCAAAGAAGAATTTTCGTGCCTAGGTGGGTAAGCTGCGACCCCAGCTGTCTTTGCCTTGCTTTGCCGCTTAGTGTCGTAACGGCGACTTGGGAGCCCGCGATAAAAACCGTTCCGGGGCCGAAGGGAGGCCCTGCGTTTGCCCCGCTTGGGAAACCGTCGTTAAAGCTTGGGGGGGGGGCGAGCTCCGAAAGGAGACTCTGCCGGTGACCTCGGTGGTCCGATTCGTTTGCAGGCTGACGTTCCGAGGGCCGGCGAGCGGAAGAGGAGCAGCTCAGCCCGTTCGGTTGATTTCGGCGATCCTGTTTTAAGGAAGCGCGTAAGTACAGACGGGGTCTGGGAGGCTTTTCGCCCGAGACGGGAAAGAGCGAGGAAGACTGGAGAGCGTGGAAAAACTAGGTGCCGCGGGTACTGAAGCTGTTAAGGGCTGAGAGAATTTGGGCTTAAGCATCTGAAAGGGGCTGCTAACGCGCAAGGAGCGGTAAAATACCATCGCTGGACAGCAGGCTCCTTTCCGGCCCTCCGTCCCCCTCTGCAGCCTTCTCGTTCTGTTTGTTTCTGTTCCTCTTTTCTGGCTGGGCTGTGCAGCGATCCCGGAAGGACGTGTCTTTTGAGGTGTGCCTTTGCGAAGGTGGTTCGGCTGCCTGGGGGGATGGATCAAAGCCTTTGAGGCTCCCTCCGATCTGTTTCATTTCCTTTTGAATTTCTTCCTTTCTTTGCTTTCTCCTAGGGCGTCTGTCAGCTAACGAGTAAAGAAGATGGAACGGCCTGTCCGCAGAGGAGAACTGACGCACGGTAAACGTGAATACGCTAGACCTCCGCTACGTCACGGGCGTTTGTTTACGTCCGTGCGTTCCAATCTCTAGTTGCGCATTCGGGACGCGGCATCTGCCCGCTATCCGACTCCTCCGTGTAGCGTAGAAGGCGCTGTACAGCTGCCGGTCTCTACGGGAGGTTGTTAGTGAGAAGGAGAACGGTGTATTCCAGCTCGCGACCGCCAAACGGGCTCCTTTAGGTCCGCTTTCAGACTTGGGGCCTACTTCATCGGTCCGCTTGGACGTGGTTTCTTGGGGGGAACGCTAGTGCTTTCCCTGTGCTTTTCCTGCGTCGAAACCGGTAGTTTATAGGCCAGAGCGGTTATGCCGTACCTTCCTTTGAGAGGCGTTTCGTCCGCGTCTCGGGCTTCGGGGAAAATCAATCGGACGGAATTGCCGAAGGCGCGCCTTGAAATAGGCGGTAAATCTAGAAGCGTGTCTGAATCGCGAGGGGCTCGTAACTTGGTCTTTGTCCTCAACGTCTGCTTTTCTTTCGCTCTTATTGCAGGCTTCCCTCCAACGATCGGCGTCGCTGCGGCGTCTCGTGTTTCACGGGCAGCGGTCTCTGCTCAGTAAGGACGTGAGAACTCCTGCGCTCCCGGAGAGCCCGGGATCCCTGCTCCGGGCTGGTCATTTTAGGCCTTTGTGCGGAGCGTTCTTTCTAGCTACGCGCCCCGCGTGAGCCTCTCCTTCGGCCGTTTTCCCAAGGCGGCGGAAACGCTTCTGGGAAACGCCGTCGTTTCCGAAACGTTTCGCCGTGTCCTTGCCGGTAGGGGATACCGTGAGAGCGGGCAGAGGCGGCCGACGTCTGTGCGAGGAAAGAAGCGTGGCGCAAAGAAGGGACCTCTTTGGCCCGCCGGGTCCGCTTTAGAGAGTTTTCTTTTGGACCCGAAGATCGGGTCTGCGAGTGCCGCGCTCAGCGCACGCGTTTGTTCCCCCCCCCCCCCCCCCGTTCTTTTAGCAAGACCGTGCGTGTCCTCGAGCTGTTTGTCCCGAGGGGGGAGTCGCTGCGGGAATTGCTGGGGAGGCCCTGACGGCGGGACGTGAAAAAGACGCCTTTGACCGCGTGCGTGCGGCCGAAGGAACGTCAGCCCAAGAATCCGAAGAAGACATGCCGCGTGCCAGCATCTCGTACCGTTTAATAATAAAAACCGAGCAGTCTGTCAAGCAAATAGCGCGGCTTGCTTTGGGCTGTTTATTTTGTTTAACGATCAGTAAAGGCGAGAGGTCGAAAGTCCTAAAGAAGAACGGCTGCTTCTTGGAACGCTTGCAAATTGTCCCGTTAAGTAGGTGGGTGGTTTTTTTGTTTTCGTTTTGTTTTTTTAAGTGCAGCCTCTGACTCTTTTTTGTCTGTGGAGTATTTTGCAACGATGTTCAAAGGAAAGCGCTGTTACGGAAGCCTCTAGGAGCAGCGGCTCGAGCACGACACGCGGCGACGCTGCGCCTCGCAGCAGGCGCTGTAAATAAGGGCAGATGAGCCGAGGCGAGGGTGGTGAAATCTCTGCAAAGGGCGGACGGGCGGGGGGGGCTCTGCAGCGGTGTGTGCGTGCCGGGGGCGGCCGCGCGCCCTGCTGCCCTTGGGGCGTCAAAAAAGCGGTACGGCACGGAAAGGGGGGCGCGCGGGCGCACGGCGGCCGGCCGCGCGCCCTGCTGCCCTCGGGGCGTCAAAAAAGCGGTACGGCACGATAAAGGGGGGCGCGCGTGCGCACTGGGTTCCGCCGCGCTCACTGCTGCCACCCTGTGTCCAAAAATCGGTACTGCACCCTGTGGGGGGGGCGCGCGTGCGCACTGGGTTCTGCCGTGCTCACTGCTGCCACCCTGTGTCCAAAAATCGGTACTGCACCCTGTGGGGGGGCTCGCGTGCGCACTGGGTTCCGCCGCGCTCACTGCTGCCACCCTGTGTCCAAAAAGCGGTACTGCACCCTGTGGGGGGGGCGCGCGTGCGCACTGGGTTCTGCCGTGCTCACTGCTGCCACCCTGTGTCCAAAAATCGGTACTGCACCCTGTGGGGGGGGCGCGCACGCGCACAGCGTTCCGCCGCGCTCACTGCTGCCACCCTGTGTCCAAAAATCGGTACTGCACCCTGTGGGGGGGGCGCGCACGCGCACAGCGTTCCGCCGCGCTCACTGCTGCCACCCTGTGTCCAAAAAGCGGTACTGCACCCGGTGGGGGGGCGCGCATGCGCAGACAGCCGGCGCGCACATGCTCAGTGCCGGTCGCCATGTTTGCTGCTGCTCTCCGCCGTTTCGGTAACGGGTAAGCGAATGGAGCGTGCTCGTCGCCCCTTCCCGGTGCTCTTGGAGCGGCCACGGGCTCGGGCAGCCTCGGGGCGCTCGCTGGGAGTCCCGGGCTGCCGCGGCGGGCTGCGGTTCGCACGCGTGAGCCGCCCGGCTGCAGCGCCGCGGCGCGAGCATGCCATTGCGGGTCTCGCCTCCCTTCGTGCTCCCCCCCGCCCCTCGGGCTCCCCCGGCTCCCCCCCGCCCCTCGGGATTCCCCGCTCCACCCGCCCCTCGCGCTCCCCCCCGCTTCTCGGGCTCCCCTCGCGCTCCCCCCCACCCCCGCGCTCCCCCCTGCTTCTCGGGCTCCCCTCGCGCTCCCCCCCCCACTCCTCGGGCTCCCCCTGCTCCCCTCGCGCTCCCCCTGCTCCCCTCGCGCTCCCCCCCGCTTCTCGGGCTCCCCTCGCGCTCCGCCCCGCCCCTCGGGCTCCCCCTGCTCCCCTCGCGCTCCCCCCCGCTTCTCGGGCTCTCCTCGCGCTCCCCCCCGCTTCTCGGGCTCCCCCCTGCTTCTCAGGCTCCTCTCACGCTCCCCCCCGCTCCTCGGGCTCCCCTTGCTCCCCTCGCGCTCTGCCCCGCCCCTTGCACTCCCCCTGCTCCCCTCGCGCTCCCCCCCGCTTCTCGGGCTCCCCCCTGCTTCTCAGGCTCCTCTCGGGCTCCCCTTGCTCCCCTCGCGCTCCGCCCCGCCCCTCGCGCTCCCCCTGGTCCCCTCGCGCTCCCCCCCGCCCCCGCGCTCCCCCCCGCTTCTCGGGCTCCCCTCGTGCTCCCCCCCGCTCCTCGGGCCCCCCTGCTCCCCTCCCGCTCCCCCCCGCCTCTCGCGCTCCCCTCGCACTCCGCCCCGCCCCTCGGGCTCCCCTCGCTCCCCCCCGCCCCTCGGGCTCCCTCTGCTCCCCTCCCGCTCCCCTCGCTCCCCCCCGCCCCTCCCGCTCCCCTCGCTCCCCCCCCCCGCGCTGTCCGAGCCGGCACGTGCGCGGTGCTCAAGCGTCACTGCCGCCGCAGTCCGTTGGCGAGCGGCGCATGCGCGGCGGCGGGGAAGCAAGATGGCGGCGAGCAGGGAGGGCGTTTTCGCTCGGCGGCGGCGGCGGGTGAGTGCGGAGGTGGCGTGGAGTGAAGGATGTGGGGCCCCCGGGTGAGGCGAACGCATAGGTTCGGGGGGCGTCGGGCTGCATCCTGCCCGCTGCGGCCGTCGCTGCGTGGAGGCGGCGGTGCGGGGCGAGTGGGGGGGGGGGCGGGCTGGGACCCGGCGCCGCGCCGGGAGCGCGGGTGTGACTTTGCGTTTTGCGTGCGCGGCGTTTAGGGCGCCAGTTCGTTGGCAGCGCGGGCCGGGGCACGCGCTCGCCCCTGCGGAGGCGGCGCGGCGGAGCGGAGCGGGGGGGCAGGCGGGCCCCGGAGCAGGGTTGCGGCGCGGCGTCGGCCCTGTAGCGTTTCCAAACGGCTTACCCCGTAACGTACGATGCAAAGCGGTGTATTAAGACCTTTCCTTTGAGGGAAAGAAGGAAAAAGAAAGAAAGGGGGGAAAGAAAAAAAAAAAAAAAAAACCACGGGAAAGAGAAAAAGAACGCGTGTAAATCGAAGTGTTTTGTTGGAAGCGAAATGCAATTTTCTGTCTTTGTTACAGAGGCGGAACCGACAATAGCAAATGCTGACAAAGAGCAAAGCCGGACGAGCGAGCGGTTTTTTGCGCTTACACCCGAAGGGGAGGGCTGAAAGGAGGCAGCAAAAATGCAGCAGCGGACCCTCGATCTCCCCAGAAGCTGCGACAGTAGGAGGCGTTCTGGCCCGGGTAACCAAGGTAACTCTTGATGCGGAACGTTCGTTCTTTCGGCCTCCCTCCCGGAGGCAGCGCTGAGGACTAAGCGACCCGTTGCTGCCCTGCGCCTCTTGTTAACCGTAGCTGCCTTAGTTTTGCTTCGGTCGTTTGTATTTTGTTTTGTTATCGTACACGCGTACGTAGAAAAGGAAAGATAGGATATTTAATTTTTAGATTCGTTGCCACGGCTGAAGCTGAAGAGACAGAGAAACGTAAGCGAGCCGAAGTAATAAAATTAAAGGGAACCGAGCGAGAGCCGTCTCCGTCGCCCCGAAAGGGAAAGCCCGTTCCTCCCGGTGAGGAAGGTTCGCCGGTAATAGCGATCGGAATAACAGATGAGCGACATCTAACGGAAGGTGCGTACGCGTTACGGAAAGGACGCTGCGTCCATCCGTTTCCGTGCGCGTGACTCTCTGCATCTGTGAAGCGTCGTGCTTTAAGAGCTCCAAGACGGCAAATTCCCGTCTTCGGGGAACGGCGGTCAGGTGGCCAGAGAGAGAGGGAGAGGCAAGCGTGCGAATTGTAAAACGAAGAGGTGGCTTTCAGGAAGGCTCATTTAGCGCGACCCCAGGTTAATTGCCTGGCAATGGTCTTTGGGGCAGCAGGAAGACGGCAGCTCGAAGAAAAGGTAAAGCCTTGCGGAATTAGGACTCCTTCCTTCTCGTGTAGTAGATCCGCTTTTGTGCTTAGAAACAACTTTGGATTGTTAATTTCTGCTGAGCTTTGAATACGTCACGTCACGGACTCTTAGGCGACACGGGGGAGTTCAGCTGCGCAGCCTGCCAGAGGAACGTCGCCCACGAGGCCTCGCTAGCCTTGAGGAGCTGTAGGCGCCGATGCACGTGGCTCGTTCTGTCGGGCGCGCAGAGGTTTGCTTTGGCTGCCGAAATTTCAGCTTGGCTTTGCGCCCTGTAGCGGTGGTATTTTTGTATTTCTAAATTGTGTTAATGCTAGGCGTTCGGCACATCGGGGAACGACTGTGTGCTGCCGTGAAGAACTGCAGGCTCCCGCCCTCAGCCCTTTCTCGGCAAGTTATCGGGTGTCGAGAGCGGCCGGGAGACTCCGAATGCCGGCGGAAAGGTTCTCTGCCCGCTCCTGACGAGGAGCCTTCGGCCGCGGGAAGGTCGGCGGCGTCCTTCCCGGACTCGTGAGTAATAAGCCGCGGTTCGCGGGCCGGCAGGGGAGGGGAGGGGAGGGGAGGGGAGGGGAGGGGAGGGGGGGGGAATAGCGCCTGGTAGCCCGGCGGCTCCGGCGTCGCCGTTGCTAGCGGGGCCCCGAGGTCCATGCGAAGCCTCAGCTGCCTGTCGGGAGCTTTGTTTTGGTGTGTTTACCTGGCAAAAGCAGCGAGGGAGGCCTCAAAGAAGAATTTTCGTGCCTAGGTGGGTAAGCTGCGACCCCAGCTGTCTTTGCCTTGCTTTGCCGCTTAGTGTCGTAACGGCGACTTGGGAGCCCGCGATAAAAACCGTTCCGGGGCCGAAGGGAGGCCCTGCGTTTGCCCCGCTTGGGAAACCGTCGTTAAAGCTTGGGGGGGGGGCGAGCTCCGAAAGGAGACTCTGCCGGTGACCTCGGTGGTCCGATTCGTTTGCAGGCTGACGTTCCGAGGGCCGGCGAGCGGAAGAGGAGCAGCTCAGCCCGTTCGGTTGATTTCGGTGATCCTGTTTTAAGGAAGCGCGTAAGTACAGACGGGGTCTGGGAGGCTTTTCGCCCGAGACGGGAAAGAGCGAGGAAGACTGGAGAGCGTGGAAAAACTAGGTGCCGCGGGTACTGAAGCTGTTAAGGGCTGAGAGAATTTGGGCTTAAGCATCTGAAAGGGGCTGCTAACGCGCAAGGAGCGGTAAAATACCATCGCTGGACAGCAGGCTCCTTTCCGGCCCTCCGTCCCCCTCTGCAGCCTTCTCGTTCTGTTTGTTTCTGTTCCTCTTTTCTGGCTGGGCTGTGCAGCGATCCCGGAAGGACGTGTCTTTTGAGGTGTGCCTTTGCGAAGGTGGTTCGGCTGCCTGGGGGGATGGATCAAAGCCTTTGAGGCTCCCTCCGATCTGTTTCATTTCCTTTTGAATTTCTTCCTTTCTTTGCTTTCTCCTAGGGCGTCTGTCAGCTAACGAGTAAAGAAGATGGAACGGCCTGTCCGCAGAGGAGAACTGACGCACGGTAAACGTGAATACGCTAGACCTCCGCTACGTCACGGGCGTTTGTTTACGTCCGTGCGTTCCAATCTCTAGTTGCGCATTCGGGACGCGGCATCTGCCCGCTATCCGACTCCTCCGTGTAGCGTAGAAGGCGCTGTACAGCTGCCGGTCTCTACGGGAGGTTGTTAGTGAGAAGGAGAACGGTGTATTCCAGCTCGCGACCGCCAAACGGGCTCCTTTAGGTCCGCTTTCAGACTTGGGGCCTACTTCATCGGTCCGCTTGGACGTGGTTTCTTGGGGGGAACGCTAGTGCTTTCCCTGTGCTTTTCCTGCGTCGAAACCGGTAGTTTATAGGCCAGAGCGGTTATGCCGTACCTTCCTTTGAGAGGCGTTTCGTCCGCGTCTCGGGCTTCGGGGAAAATCAATCGGACGGAATTGCCGAAGGCGCGCCTTGAAATAGGCGGTAAATCTAGAAGCGTGTCTGAATCGCGAGGGGCTCGTAACTTGGTCTTTGTCCTCAACGTCTGCTTTTCTTTCGCTCTTATTGCAGGCTTCCCTCCAACGATCGGCGTCGCTGCGGCGTCTCGTGTTTCACGGGCAGCGGTCTCTGCTCAGTAAGGACGTGAGAACTCCTGCGCTCCCGGAGAGCCCGGGATCCCTGCTCCGGGCTGGTCATTTTAGGCCTTTGTGCGGAGCGTTCTTTCTAGCTACGCGCCCCGCGTGAGCCTCTCCTTCGGCCGTTTTCCCAAGGCGGCGGAAACGCTTCTGGGAAACGCCGTCGTTTCCGAAACGTTTCGCCGTGTCCTTGCCGGTAGGGGATACCGTGAGAGCGGGCAGAGGCGGCCGACGTCTGTGCGAGGAAAGAAGCGTGGCGCAAAGAAGGGACCTCTTTGGCCCGCCGGGTCCGCTTTAGAGAGTTTTCTTTTGGACCCGAAGATCGGGTCTGCGAGTGCCGCGCTCAGCGCACGCGTTTGTTCCCCCCCCCCCCCCCGTTCTTTTAGCAAGACCGTGCGTGTCCTCGAGCTGTTTGTCCCGAGGGGGGAGTCGCTGCGGGAATTGCTGGGGAGGCCCTGACGGCGGGACGTGAAAAAGACGCCTTTGACCGCGTGCGTGCGGCCGAAGGAACGTCAGCCCAAGAATCCGAAGAAGACATGCCGCGTGCCAGCATCTCGTACCGTTTAATAATAAAAACCGAGCAGTCTGTCAAGCAAATAGCGCGGCTTGCTTTGGGCTGTTTATTTTGTTTAACGATCAGTAAAGGCGAGAGGTCGAAAGTCCTAAAGAAGAACGGCTGCTTCTTGGAACGCTTGCAAATTGTCCCGTTAAGTAGGTGGGTGGTTTTTTTGTTTTCGTTTTGTTTTTTTAAGTGCAGCCTCTGACTCTTTTTTGTCTGTGGAGTATTTTGCAACGATGTTCAAAGGAAAGCGCTGTTACGGAAGCCTCTAGGAGCAGCGGCTCGAGCACGACACGCGGCGACGCTGCGCCTCGCAGCAGGCGCTGTAAATAAGGGCAGATGAGCCGAGGCGAGGGTGGTGAAATCTCTGCAAAGGGCGGACGGGCGGGGGGGGCTCTGCAGCGGTGTGTGCGTGCCGGGGGCGGCCGCGCGCCCTGCTGCCCTTGGGGCGTCAAAAAAGCGGTACGGCACGGAAAGGGGGGCGCGCGGGCGCACGGCGGCCGGCCGCGCGCCCTGCTGCCCTCGGGGCGTCAAAAAAGCGGTACGGCACGATAAAGGGGGGCGCGCGTGCGCACTGGGTTCCGCCGCGCTCACTGCTGCCACCCTGTGTCCAAAAATCGGTACTGCACCCTGTGGGGGGGGCGCGCGTGCGCACTGGGTTCTGCCGTGCTCACTGCTGCCACCCTGTGTCCAAAAATCGGTACTGCACCCTGTGGGGGGGCTCGCGTGCGCACTGGGTTCCGCCGCGCTCACTGCTGCCACCCTGTGTCCAAAAATCGGTACTGCACCCTGTGGGGGGGGCGCGCGTGCGCACTGGGTTCTGCCGTGCTCACTGCTGCCACCCTGTGTCCAAAAATCGGTACTGCACCCTGTGGGGGGGGCGCGCACGCGCACAGCGTTCCGCCGCGCTCACTGCTGCCACCCTGTGTCCAAAAAGCGGTACTGCACCCGGTGGGGGGGGCGCGCATGCGCAGACAGCCGGCGCGCACATGCTCAGTGCCGGTCGCCATGTTTGCTGCTGCTCTCCGCCGTTTCGGTAACGGGTAAGCGAATGGAGCGTGCTCGTCGCCCCTTCCCGGTGCTCTTGGAGCGGCCACGGGCTCGGGCAGCCTCGGGGCGCTCGCTGGGAGTCCCGGGCTGCCGCGGCGGGCTGCGGTTCGCACGCGTGAGCCGCCCGGCTGCAGCGCCGCGGCGCGAGCATGCCATTGCGGGTCTCGCCTCCCTTCGTGCTCCCCCCCGCCCCTCGGGCTCCCCCGGCTCCCCCCCGCCCCTCGGGATTCCCCGCTCCACCCGCCCCTCGCGCTCCCCCCCGCTTCTCGGGCTCCCCTCGCGCTCCCCCCCACCCCCGCGCTCCCCCCTGCTTCTCGGGCTCCCCTCGCGCTCCCCCCCCCACTCCTCGGGCTCCCCCTGCTCCCCTCGCGCTCCCCCTGCTCCCCTCGCGCTCCCCCCCGCTTCTCGGGCTCCCCTCGCGCTCCGCCCCGCCCCTCGGGCTCCCCCTGCTCCCCTCGCGCTCCCCCCCGCTTCTCGGGCTCTCCTCGCGCTCCCCCCCGCTTCTCGGGCTCCCCCCTGCTTCTCAGGCTCCTCTCACGCTCCCCCCCGCTCCTCGGGCTCCCCTTGCTCCCCTCGCGCTCTGCCCCGCCCCTTGCACTCCCCCTGCTCCCCTCGCGCTCCCCCCCGCTTCTCGGGCTCCCCCCTGCTTCTCAGGCTCCTCTCGGGCTCCCCTTGCTCCCCTCGCGCTCCGCCCCGCCCCTCGCGCTCCCCCTGGTCCCCTCGCGCTCCCCCCCGCCCCCGCGCTCCCCCCCGCTTCTCGGGCTCCCCTCGTGCTCCCCCCCGCTCCTCGGGCCCCCCTGCTCCCCTCCCGCTCCCCCCCGCCTCTCGCGCTCCCCTCGCACTCCGCCCCGCCCCTCGGGCTCCCCTCGCTCCCCCCCGCCCCTCGGGCTCCCTCTGCTCCCCTCCCGCTCCCCTCGCTCCCCCCCGCCCCTCCCGCTCCCCTCGCTCCCCCCCCCCGCGCTGTCCGAGCCGGCACGTGCGCGGTGCTCAAGCGTCACTGCCGCCGCAGTCCGTTGGCGAGCGGCGCATGCGCGGCGGCGGGGAAGCAAGATGGCGGCGAGCAGGGAGGGCGTTTTCGCTCGGCGGCGGCGGCGGGTGAGTGCGGAGGTGGCGTGGAGTGAAGGATGTGGGGCCCCCGGGTGAGGCGAACGCATAGGTTCGGGGGGCGTCGGGCTGCATCCTGCCCGCTGCGGCCGTCGCTGCGTGGAGGCGGCGGTGCGGGGCGAGTGGGGGGGGGGGCGGGCTGGGACCCGGCGCCGCGCCGGGAGCGCGGGTGTGACTTTGCGTTTTGCGTGCGCGGCGTTTAGGGCGCCAGTTCGTTGGCAGCGCGGGCCGGGGCACGCGCTCGCCCCTGCGGAGGCGGCGCGGCGGAGCGGAGCGGGGGGGCAGGCGGGCCCCGGAGCAGGGTTGCGGCGCGGCGTCGGCCCTGTAGCGTTTCCAAACGGCTTACCCCGTAACGTACGATGCAAAGCGGTGTATTAAGACCTTTCCTTTGAGGGAAAGAAGGAAAAAGAAAGAAAGGGGGGAAAGAAAAAAAAAAAAAAAAAACCACGGGAAAGAGAAAAAGAACGCGTGTAAATCGAAGTGTTTTGTTGGAAGCGAAATGCAATTTTCTGTCTTTGTTACAGAGGCGGAACCGACAATAGCAAATGCTGACAAAGAGCAAAGCCGGACGAGCGAGCGGTTTTTTGCGCTTACACCCGAAGGGGAGGGCTGAAAGGAGGCAGCAAAAATGCAGCAGCGGACCCTCGATCTCCCCAGAAGCTGCGACAGTAGGAGGCGTTCTGGCCCGGGTAACCAAGGTAACTCTTGATGCGGAACGTTCGTTCTTTCGGCCTCCCTCCCGGAGGCAGCGCTGAGGACTAAGCGACCCGTTGCTGCCCTGCGCCTCTTGTTAACCGTAGCTGCCTTAGTTTTGCTTCGGTCGTTTGTATTTTGTTTTGTTATCGTACACGCGTACGTAGAAAAGGAAAGATAGGATATTTAATTTTTAGATTCGTTGCCACGGCTGAAGCTGAAGAGACAGAGAAACGTAAGCGAGCCGAAGTAATAAAATTAAAGGGAACCGAGCGAGAGCCGTCTCCGTCGCCCCGAAAGGGAAAGCCCGTTCCTCCCGGTGAGGAAGGTTCGCCGGTAATAGCGATCGGAATAACAGATGAGCGACATCTAACGGAAGGTGCGTACGCGTTACGGAAAGGACGCTGCGTCCATCCGTTTCCGTGCGCGTGACTCTCTGCATCTGTGAAGCGTCGTGCTTTAAGAGCTCCAAGACGGCAAATTCCCGTCTTCGGGGAACGGCGGTCAGGTGGCCAGCGAGAGAGGGAGAGGCAAGCGTGCGAATTGTAAAACGAAGAGGTGGCTTTCAGGAAGGCTCATTTAGCGCGACCCCAGGTTAATTGCCTGGCAATGGTCTTTGGGGCAGCAGGAAGACGGCAGCTCGAAGAAAAGGTAAAGCCTTGCGGAATTAGGACTCCTTCCTTCTCGTGTAGTAGATCCGCTTTTGTGCTTAGAAACAACTTTGGATTGTTAATTTCTGCTGAGCTTTGAATACGTCACGTCACGGACTCTTAGGCGACACGGGGGAGTTCAGCTGCGCAGCCTGCCAGAGGAACGTCGCCCACGAGGCCTCGCTAGCCTTGAGGAGCTGTAGGCGCCGATGCACGTGGCTCGTTCTGTCGGGCGCGCAGAGGTTTGCTTTGGCTGCCGAAATTTCAGCTTGGCTTTGCGCCCTGTAGCGGTGGTATTTTTGTATTTCTAAATTGTGTTAATGCTAGGCGTTCGGCACATCGGGGAACGACTGTGTGCTGCCGTGAAGAACTGCAGGCTCCCGCCCTCAGCCCTTTCTCGGCAAGTTATCGGGTGTCGAGAGCGGCCGGGAGACTCCGAATGCCGGCGGAAAGGTTCTCTGCCCGCTCCTGACGAGGAGCCTTCGGCCGCGGGAAGGTCGGCGGCGTCCTTCCCGGACTCGTGAGTAATAAGCCGCGGTTCGCGGGCCGGCAGGGGAGGGGAGGGGAGGGGAGGGGAGGGGAGGGGAGGGGGGGGGAATAGCGCCTGGTAGCCCGGCGGCTCCGGCGTCGCCGTTGCTAGCGGGGCCCCGAGGTCCATGCGAAGCCTCAGCTGCCTGTCGGGAGCTTTGTTTTGGTGTGTTTACCTGGCAAAAGCAGCGAGGGAGGCCTCAAAGAAGAATTTTCGTGCCTAGGTGGGTAAGCTGCGACCCCAGCTGTCTTTGCCTTGCTTTGCCGCTTAGTGTCGTAACGGCGACTTGGGAGCCCGCGATAAAAACCGTTCCGGGGCCGAAGGGAGGCCCTGCGTTTGCCCCGCTTGGGAAACCGTCGTTAAAGCTTGGGGGGGGGGCGAGCTCCGAAAGGAGACTCTGCCGGTGACCTCGGTGGTCCGATTCGTTTGCAGGCTGACGTTCCGAGGGCCGGCGAGCGGAAGAGGAGCAGCTCAGCCCGTTCGGTTGATTTCGGCGATCCTGTTTTAAGGAAGCGCGTAAGTACAGACGGGGTCTGGGAGGCTTTTCGCCCGAGACGGGAAAGAGCGAGGAAGACTGGAGAGCGTGGAAAAACTAGGTGCCGCGGGTACTGAAGCTGTTAAGGGCTGAGAGAATTTGGGCTTAAGCATCTGAAAGGGGCTGCTAACGCGCAAGGAGCGGTAAAATACCATCGCTGGACAGCAGGCTCCTTTCCGGCCCTCCGTCCCCCTCTGCAGCCTTCTCGTTCTGTTTGTTTCTGTTCCTCTTTTCTGGCTGGGCTGTGCAGCGATCCCGGAAGGACGTGTCTTTTGAGGTGTGCCTTTGCGAAGGTGGTTCGGCTGCCTGGGGGGATGGATCAAAGCCTTTGAGGCTCCCTCCGATCTGTTTCATTTCCTTTTGAATTTCTTCCTTTCTTTGCTTTCTCCTAGGGCGTCTGTCAGCTAACGAGTAAAGAAGATGGAACGGCCTGTCCGCAGAGGAGAACTGACGCACGGTAAACGTGAATACGCTAGACCTCCGCTACGTCACGGGCGTTTGTTTACGTCCGTGCGTTCCAATCTCTAGTTGCGCATTCGGGACGCGGCATCTGCCCGCTATCCGACTCCTCCGTGTAGCGTAGAAGGCGCTGTACAGCTGCCGGTCTCTACGGGAGGTTGTTAGTGAGAAGGAGAACGGTGTATTCCAGCTCGCGACCGCCAAACGGGCTCCTTTAGGTCCGCTTTCAGACTTGGGGCCTACTTCATCGGTCCGCTTGGACGTGGTTTCTTGGGGGGAACGCTAGTGCTTTCCCTGTGCTTTTCCTGCGTCGAAACCGGTAGTTTATAGGCCAGAGCGGTTATGCCGTACCTTCCTTTGAGAGGCGTTTCGTCCGCGTCTCGGGCTTCGGGGAAAATCAATTGGACGGAATTGCCGAAGGCGCGCCTTGAAATAGGCGGTAAATCTAGAAGCGTGTCTGAATCGCGAGGGGCTCGTAACTTGGTCTTTGTCCTCAACGTCTGCTTTTCTTTCGCTCTTATTGCAGGCTTCCCTCCAACGATCGGCGTCGCTGCGGCGTCTCGTGTTTCACGGGCAGCGGTCTCTGCTCAGTAAGGACGTGAGAACTCCTGCGCTCCCGGAGAGCCCGGGATCCCTGCTCCGGGCTGGTCATTTTAGGCCTTTGTGCGGAGCGTTCTTTCTAGCTACGCGCCCCGCGTGAGCCTCTCCTTCGGCCGTTTTCCCAAGGCGGCGGAAACGCTTCTGGGAAACGCCGTCGTTTCCGAAACGTTTCGCCGTGTCCTTGCCGGTAGGGGATACCGTGAGAGCGGGCAGAGGCGGCCGACGTCTGTGCGAGGAAAGAAGCGTGGCGCAAAGAAGGGACCTCTTTGGCCCGCCTGGTCCGCTTTAGAGAGTTTTCTTTTGGACCCGAAGATCGGGTCTGCGAGTGCCGCGCTCAGCGCACGCGTTTGTTCCCCCCCCCCCCCCGTTCTTTTAGCAAGACCGTGCGTGTCCTCGAGCTGTTTGTCCCGAGGGGGGAGTCGCTGCGGGAATTGCTGGGGAGGCCCTGACGGCGGGACGTGAAAAAGACGCCTTTGACCGCGTGCGTGCGGCCGAAGGAACGTCAGCCCAAGAATCCGAAGAAGACATGCCGCGTGCCAGCATCTCGTACCGTTTAATAATAAAAACCGAGCAGTCTGTCAAGCAAATAGCGCGGCTTGCTTTGGGCTGTTTATTTTGTTTAACGATCAGTAAAGGCGAGAGGTCGAAAGTTCTAAAGAAGAACGGCTGCTTCTTGGAACGCTTGCAAATTGTCCCGTTAAGTAGGTGGGTGGTTTTTTTGTTTTCGTTTTGTTTTTTTAAGTGCAGCCTCTGACTCTTTTTTGTCTGTGGAGTATTTTGCAACGATGTTCAAAGGAAAGCGCTGTTACGGAAGCCTCTAGGAGCAGCGGCTCGAGCACGACACGCGGCGACGCTGCGCCTCGCAGCAGGCGCTGTAAGTAAGGGCAGATGAGCCGAGGCGAGGGTGGTGAAATGTCTGCAAAGGGCGGGCGGGGGGGCTCTGCAGCGGTGTGTGCGTGCCGGGGGCGGCCGCGCGCCCTGCTGCCCTTGGGGCGTCAAAAAAGCGGTACGGCACGGAAAGGGGGGCGCGCGGGCGCACGGCGGCCGGCCGCGCGCCCTGCTGCCCTCGGGGCGTCAAAAAAGCGGTACGGCACGATAAAGGGGGGCGCGCGTGCGCACTGGGTTCCGCCGCGCTCACTGCTGCCACCCTGTGTCCAAAAAGCGGTACTGCACCTGTGGGGGGGGCGCGCGTGCGCACTGGGTTCTGCCGTGCTCACTGCTGCCACCCTGTGTCCAAAAATCGGTACTGCACCCTGTGGGGGGGGCTCGCGTGCGCACAGCGTTCCGCCGCGCTCACTGATGCCACCCTGTGTCCAAAAAGCGGTACTGCACCCGGTGGGGGGGGCGCGCATGCGCAGACAGCCGGCGCGCACATGCTCAGTGCCGGTCGCCATGTTTGCTGCTGCTCTCCGCCGTTTCGGTAACGGGTAAGCGAATGGAGCGTGCTCGTCGCCCCTTCCCGGTGCTCTTGGAGCGGCCACGGGCTCGGGCAGCCTCGGGGCGCTCGCTGGGAGTCCCGGGCTGCCGCGGCGGGCTGCGGTTCGCACGCGTGAGCCGCCCGGCTGCAGCGCCGCGGCGCGAGCATGCCATTGCGGGTCTCGCCTCCCTTCGTGCTCCCCCCCGCCCCTCGGGCTCCCCCGGCTCCCCCCCGCCCCTCGGGATTCCCCGCTCCACCCGCCCCTCGCGCTCCCCCCCGCTTCTCGGGCTCCCTTCGCGCTCCCCCCCCGCCCCCGCGCTCCCCCCCGTTTCTCGGGCTCCCCTCGCGCTCCCCCCTCGCTCCTCGGGCTCCCCCTGCTCCCCTCGCGCTCCCCCCCGCTTCTCGGGCTCCCCTCGCGCTCCGCCCCGCCCCTCGGGCTCCCCCTGCTCCCCTCGCGCTCCCCCCCGCTTCTCGGGCTCTCCTCGCGCTCCCCCCAGCTTCTCGGGCTCCCCCCTGCTTCTCAGGCTCCTCTCACGCTCCCCCCCGCTCCTCGGGCTCCCCTTGCTCCCCTCGCGCTCTGCCCCGCCCCTTGCACTCCCCCTGCTCCCCTCGCGCTCCCCCCCGCTTCTCGGGCTCCCCCCTGCTTCTCAGGCTCCTCTCGGGCTCCCCTTGCTCCCCTCGCGCTCCGCCCCGCCCCTCGCGCTCCCCCTGGTCCCCTCGCGCTCCCCCCCGCCCCCGCGCTCCCCCCCGCTTCTCGGGCTCCCCTCGTGCTCCCCCCCGCTCCTCGGGCCCCCCTGCTCCCCTCCCGCTCCCCCCCGCCTCTCGCGCTCCCCTCGCACTCCGCCCCGCCCCTCGGGCTCCCCTCGCTCCCCCCCGCCCCTCGGGCTCCCTCTGCTCCCCTCCCGCTCCCCTCGCTCCCCCCCGCCCCTCCCGCTCCCCTCGCTCCCCCCCCCCGCGCTGTCCGAGCCGGCACGTGCGCGGTGCTCAAGCGTCACTGCCGCCGCAGTCCGTTGGCGAGCGGCGCATGCGCGGCGGCGGGGAAGCAAGATGGCGGCGAGCAGGGAGGGCGTTTTCGCTCGGCGGCGGCGGCGGGTGAGTGCGGAGGTGGCGTGGAGTGAAGGATGTGGGGCCCCCGGGTGAGGCGAACGCATAGGTTCGGGGGGCGTCGGGCTGCATCCTGCCCGCTGCGGCCGTCGCTGCGTGGAGGCGGCGGTGCGGGGCGAGTGGGGGGGGGGGCGGGCTGGGACCCGGCGCCGCGCCGGGAGCGCGGGTGTGACTTTGCGTTTTGCGTGCGCGGCGTTTAGGGCGCCAGTTCGTTGGCAGCGCGGGCCGGGGCACGCGCTCGCCCCTGCGGAGGCGGCGCGGCGGAGCGGAGCGGGGGGGCAGGCGGGCCCCGGAGCAGGGTTGCGGCGCGGCGTCGGCCCTGTAGCGTTTCCAAACGGCTTACCCCGTAACGTACGATGCAAAGCGGTGTATTAAGACCTTTCCTTTGAGGGAAAGAAGGAAAAAGAAAGAAAGGGGGGAAAGAAAAAAAAAAAAAAAAAACCACGGGAAAGAGAAAAAGAACGCGTGTAAATCGAAGTGTTTTGTTGGAAGCGAAATGCAATTTTCTGTCTTTGTTACAGAGGCGGAACCGACAATAGCAAATGCTGACAAAGAGCAAAGCCGGACGAGCGAGCGGTTTTTTGCGCTTACACCCGAAGGGGAGGGCTGAAAGGAGGCAGCAAAAATGCAGCAGCGGACCCTCGATCTCCCCAGAAGCTGCGACAGTAGGAGGCGTTCTGGCCCGGGTAACCAAGGTAACTCTTGATGCGGAACGTTCGTTCTTTCGGCCTCCCTCCCGGAGGCAGCGCTGAGGACTAAGCGACCCGTTGCTGCCCTGCGCCTCTTGTTAACCGTAGCTGCCTTAGTTTTGCTTCGGTCGTTTGTATTTTGTTTTGTTATCGTACACGCGTACGTAGAAAAGGAAAGATAGGATATTTAATTTTTAGATTCGTTGCCACGGCTGAAGCTGAAGAGACAGAGAAACGTAAGCGAGCCGAAGTAATAAAATTAAAGGGAACCGAGCGAGAGCCGTCTCCGTCGCCCCGAAAGGGAAAGCCCGTTCCTCCCGGTGAGGAAGGTTCGCCGGTAATAGCGATCGGAATAACAGATGAGCGACATCTAACGGAAGGTGCGTACGCGTTACGGAAAGGACGCTGCGTCCATCCGTTTCCGTGCGCGTGACTCTCTGCATCTGTGAAGCGTCGTGCTTTAAGAGCTCCAAGACGGCAAATTCCCGTCTTCGGGGAACGGCGGTCAGGTGGCCAGCGAGAGAGGGAGAGGCAAGCGTGCGAATTGTAAAACGAAGAGGTGGCTTTCAGGAAGGCTCATTTAGCGCGACCCCAGGTTAATTGCCTGGCAATGGTCTTTGGGGCAGCAGGAAGACGGCAGCTCGAAGAAAAGGTAAAGCCTTGCGGAATTAGGACTCCTTCCTTCTCGTGTAGTAGATCCGCTTTTGTGCTTAGAAACAACTTTGGATTGTTAATTTCTGCTGAGCTTTGAATACGTCACGTCACGGACTCTTAGGCGACACGGGGGAGTTCAGCTGCGCAGCCTGCCAGAGGAACGTCGCCCACGAGGCCTCGCTAGCCTTGAGGAGCTGTAGGCGCCGATGCACGTGGCTCGTTCTGTCGGGCGCGCAGAGGTTTGCTTTGGCTGCCGAAATTTCAGCTTGGCTTTGCACCCTGTAGCGGTGGTATTTTTGTATTTCTAAATTGTGTTAATGCTAGGCGTTCGGCACATCGGGGAATGACTGTGTGCTGCCGTGAAGAACTGCAGGCTCCCGCCCTCAGCCCTTTCTCGGCAAGTTATCGGGTGTCGAGAGCGGCCGGGAGACTCCGAATGCCGGCGGAAAGGTTCTCTGCCCGCTCCTGACGAGGAGCCTTCGGCCGCGGGAAGGTCGGCGGCGTCCTTCCCGGACTCGTGAGTAATAAGCCGCGGTTCGCGGGCCGGCAGGGGAGGGGAGGGGAGGGGAGGGGAGGGGAGGGGAGGGGGGGGGAATAGCGCCTGGTAGCCCGGCGGCTCCGGCGTCGCCGTTGCTAGCGGGGCCCCGAGGTCCATGCGAAGCCTCAGCTGCCTGTCGGGAGCTTTGTTTTGGTGTGTTTACCTGGCAAAAGCAGCGAGGGAGGCCTCAAAGAAGAATTTTCGTGCCTAGGTGGGTAAGCTGCGACCCCAGCTGTCTTTGCCTTGCTTTGCCGCTTAGTGTCGTAACGGCGACTTGGGAGCCCGCGATAAAAACCGTTCCGGGGCCGAAGGGAGGCCCTGCGTTTGCCCCGCTTGGGAAACCGTCGTTAAAGCTTGGGGGGGGGGCGAGCTCCGAAAGGAGACTCTGCCGGTGACCTCGGTGGTCCGATTCGTTTGCAGGCTGACGTTCCGAGGGCCGGCGAGCGGAAGAGGAGCAGCTCAGCCCGTTCGGTTGATTTCGGTGATCCTGTTTTAAGGAAGCGCGTAAGTACAGACGGGGTCTGGGAGGCTTTTCGCCCGAGACGGGAAAGAGCGAGGAAGACTGGAGAGCGTGGAAAAACTAGGTGCCGCGGGTACTGAAGCTGTTAAGGGCTGAGAGAATTTGGGCTTAAGCATCTGAAAGGGGCTGCTAACGCGCAAGGAGCGGTAAAATACCATCGCTGGACAGCAGGCTCCTTTCCGGCCCTCCGTCCCCCTCTGCAGCCTTCTCGTTCTGTTTGTTTCTGTTCCTCTTTTCTGGCTGGGCTGTGCAGCGATCCCGGAAGGACGTGTCTTTTGAGGTGTGCCTTTGCGAAGGTGGTTCGGCTGCCTGGGGGGATGGATCAAAGCCTTTGAGGCTCCCTCCGATCTGTTTCATTTCCTTTTGAATTTCTTCCTTTCTTTGCTTTCTCCTAGGGCGTCTGTCAGCTAACGAGTAAAGAAGATGGAACGGCCTGTCCGCAGAGGAGAACTGACGCACGGTAAACGTGAATACGCTAGACCTCCGCTACGCCACGGGCGTTTGTTTACGTCCGTGCGTTCAAATCTCTAGTTGCGCATTCGGGACGCGGCATCTGCCCGCTATCCGACTCCTCCGTGTAGCGTAGAAGGCGCTGTACAGCTGCCGGTCTCTACGGGAGGTTGTTAGTGAGAAGGAGAACGGTGTATTCCAGCTCGCGACCGCCAAACGGGCTCCTTTAGGTCCGCTTTCAGACTTGGGGCCTACTTCATCGGTCCGCTTGGACGTGGTTTCTTGGGGGGAACGCTAGTGCTTTCCCTGTGCTTTTCCTGCGTCGAAACCGGTAGTTTATAGGCCAGAGCGGTTATGCCGTACCTTCCTTTGAGAGGCGTTTCGTCCGCGTCTCGGGCTTCGGGGAAAATCAATTGGACGGAATTGCCGAAGGCGCGCCTTGAAATAGGCGGTAAATCTAGAAGCGTGTCTGAATCGCGAGGGGCTCGTAACTTGGTCTTTGTCCTCAACGTCTGCTTTTCTTTCGCTCTTATTGCAGGCTTCCCTCCAACGATCGGCGTCGCTGCGGCGTCTCGTGTTTCACGGGCAGCGGTCTCTGCTCAGTAAGGACGTGAGAACTCCTGCGCTCCCGGAGAGCCCGGGATCCCTGCTCCGGGCTGGTCATTTTAGGCCTTTGTGCGGAGCGTTCTTTCTAGCTACGCGCCCCGCGTGAGCCTCTCCTTCGGCCGTTTTCCCAAGGCGGCGGAAACGCTTCTGGGAAACGCCGTCGTTTCCGAAACGTTTCGCCGTGTGATATGTGCTAATTTGTTACATCAAATTGAGAAACAGCCTTGAAACATCCTGGACTGTGATGTGTGCTAATTGGTTACATCAAAGTAAGAAACAGCCTTGGAAACATCTGTGGGAACATCCTACATCCTGTGGTGGGGGCATGTACCCTGCCTGAGATAAGGGAGTTGAGATAGCAAAGCGGCAATGTTAGTTTAGATAGCCTAATATGGTGATGGCGATGTCACACAACTGTGAAATATAGCACGACTTCGAAAGTTGTAAAATATATGCGTGACCTGAGGGTCACCACTCACAATGCAGAGGGCTGAAGAAGACCCCCTAGCAACAGCCGGCGCAACCGCAGAAGTTACAGGAAGTGCCACTTATACCTGGAGCTGGAATTGCATATAAGGAGACTGTGAGGGGGGGATTGCGCGCGCCGTTGGTGGAGCAGGAGATTCCCCCGGCCGCCCAGCGCTGTTTTGCTTACTTGTGACTTGCTCAATTATTTTATTAAATTGGAATTTATGCAACCCGGCCCGAGTGGTTGTCAATTTGTCGCGTTTACCTGTAACAATTTGGTGCCGTGACTCGGATACAGGCTTCCCTGGTTTCAGGACTCTGACTCAGGGGAGGCGCCCCATCCCATCTTCGGATGGCCCCTGAGTGGGTAGTTCCCCTACCAGAACCTGTATTTCCGAACCCTAAATCAGGACAAGTAAGCAAAAGAACTGCAGTACCCCGTAAACTTTGTGCACGAAGATCCGAACGAAGACTCAGGACTGAGTGAGTATATGTATGCGGTTCCGTTCGGTTGGGGTGGGATACCCGGAGCACGTGAGAAGTCCCCAGGGGAGTGCGGACCCTCCAGGAGAGGGGGTCCTTGTGTAACAGGGGACGGAGTGAGTGCGGACCCTCCATGAGGGTGATTGTGTAACAGGGGACCGAAACGGGGCACCCGTCGGCCGACTGGGCCGCCCGCTGCGAAGGGACAACCGTCCTAGCAGTTAAAGACTCGGGTGGTGTGAGTGCGGTCCCCTGCAGAGAGAGAGAGTTGTAATAGGGGACCGAAATGGGGCACCCATCGGCCGACTGGGCCACCCGCTGCGAAGGGACAACCGTCCTAGCAGTTAAAGACTCGGGTGGTGTGAGTGCGGTCCCCTGCGGAAAGAAAGAGAGTGACTGGGGTGGGTGCTCCGGAAGATGGGACGGAAAAAGAGCAAGTCTTCTGATCCCATAGAGGGCTTTACGGTACAGTTACCAGATATACCGCCCGATAGCCCTTTAGGATTAATGATTAAGTATTGGAACGATTGGCCCTCCAGAAAAGGCAAAAAGTCGAGAAAAAAAAAATGGTACATTACTGTATGCAAGTATGGGGTGGGAAGCAGATTAGAGGAGACCACCTTTATTGGCCAGTATACGGGTCTTTTGAAAATTGGATATGTCAGGCTCTAACTATATATGTGAATTCAAAGGAGCCCTTTAGTTTAGAAGAAAGTGAGTATGCTAGTTTATGGATAAGACCAGATACTCGGACCATGATATTTACCTTGAAAGAGAAGGGTTCGAGGAAGAAAAGCAAAACACTGGAGGAACTTCCCGTTTCTCCTCCCCCCTATATTCCCTCAGCTCCGGCTCAAAACCCAACACCAGCCCCTCCTCATAGCCCCTCTCCGATGACCCCAGACTGGGATCTAAACCCTCCTAGTTCCCCAGAAGAAACCCGAAGGGTCACGAGGAGTCAAACGAGGGGAGGTGGGCGACCTGATCAGCTGTACCCCTTGCGAGAACTCCCCATGGGAGGACCGCAGCCGGGGATGGGATTTGTGTCTATGCCCCTGAGTTCAGGGGACGTACGGGATTTTAAGAAAGAAATGTGGAATTTATTAGAAGACCCTTTAGGAGTGGCTGAGAAATTAGATCAGTTTTTAGGTCCAAGCCTTTATACATGGGAGGAATTACAATCCATCTTAAGCATATTATTTACAGCGGAAGAAAGGGAAATGACCCGTAGGGCTGGGATGCGGATTTGGGATCAACAACACCAACAAGGTCCCGCTGCAGATATTAAATGGCCCACTCAACGGCCGGACTGGGACAATCAGAATGCTGAGCATCGGACACATATGTCCGATCTGAGAGCCATAATAGTTCAGGGAATCAGGGAATCTGTTCCCAGGGGGCAAAATATTAATAAGGCCTTCATGGAACAACAAAAGAAGGATGAGACACCAACAGAGTGGCTCGAGAGACTTAGAAAAAATCTGCAACTTTATTCCGGGGTAGACCCCAGTACCCCTGTGGGACAGGCTCTATTGAAAACACAGTTTGTAGCAAAGGCCTTTCCAGATATTAGAAGAAAGCTAGAGAAGTTAGATGATTGGCAAGATAGGGGGCTGGACGAATTGCTGAGGGAAGCTCAGAAAGTGCATGTGCGGAGGGAAGAGGAAACCCATCGGCGGCAGGCAAAGATTCTGATGGCAGCAGTCCGAGAAGGGCAGAGAGGAATCCAGGCACAACCCCCTAGGTCGTATAACAGACCTAAAAGAAAGCCACTTCACCAAGAAGGACAACCCAGAGAAGTTGTGACGAGGGACTTGAGGCAGGTGGAGTGTTTTTATTGCCAGAAAAAAGGGCATCTGAAGAGGAATTGTAGGAAGCGAATGCAGGATGAGCAAATGTTCCAAGAAGATTAGGGGGGTCAGGGGCTCTATTTGCTGGGGACTCA
Source organism: Apteryx mantelli (assembly GCF_036417845.1). Classification (NCBI taxonomy): domain Eukaryota; kingdom Metazoa; phylum Chordata; class Aves; order Apterygiformes; family Apterygidae; genus Apteryx; species Apteryx mantelli. The sequence continues at coordinate 157,660 of NW_027118513.1, read as the reverse complement.
TAAAGGAACTGAGCCCTTGATAAAATTGAAATTAGGTCCCCAGCGACAAGAAGTAGAATTCCTTGTGGATTCTGGGGCAGAAAGATCTACTGTCCAAACGGTACCCTGGGGGTGTAAGCTATCCCCAGAGAACTTATAAGTGATAGGAGCTAAGGGAGAGCCCTTTAAGGTCCCAGTAATTAAAAATGTGGAAATAGAATCAGACTCTCGATTAAGTGTTGGATCCTTTTTATTAGTTCCCGAAGCTGAATATAATTTACTGGGCCGAGATATGATGGTTGAATTAGGAGTCAATTTAGAAGTAGAGAATCAAGAATTAGTTATAAAATTATGCACCCTTACTATTGAAGATGAGGCCAAAATCAACCCTGAAGTTTGGTATACCCCAGAATCAGTAGGAAACTAGATATTGCTCCTTTTGAAGTGAGCATACGGAATCCAGAAATCCCTGTTAGAGTCAAGCAATATCCAATGTCACAGGAAGGGAGGCAAGGACTCCGACCAGTAATCCAGAGGCTAATAAATCAAAGGTTACTGGAGCCTTGTATGTCTCCCTATAATACCCCCATACTGCCCGTAAAGAAACCAGACGGTACTTATAGATTGGTACAAGATTTAAGAGAAATAAACAAAAGAACAATTACCAGGTTCCCAATTGTAGCTAACCCCGATATCATACTTAGTCAGCTGTCACCTGAGGCTAAATGGTAGACGGTTATAGACCTGAAAGATGCATTTTGGGCATGCCCCCTTAAGGAAGAATGTAGAGACTTTTTTGCCTTCGAGTGGGAAGACCCAGATACCCATAGGAAACAACAACTCCGATGGACTGTTTTACCACAAGGGTTTACAGAATCCCCTAATTTGTTTGGGCAAGCCCTGGAGCAGGTTCTAAGTACTTACGAAACTAATCCTCAAATTACTTTAACACAATATGTGGATGATTTGCTTTTAGCAGGAAAAACCCAGGAGGAAGTTAGATGTGAGAGTATTAAGTTGTTAAATTTCCTAAGTTTAAAGGGATTGAAAGTATCGAAATCAAAGTTGCAATTTACGGAAGAAGAGGTGAAGTATTTGGGACATTGGCTTAGCAAGGGCACAAAAAAATTGGACCCTGAAAGGGTAAATGGTATACTGTCAATAAGACCCCCGAAGAGCAAAAGACAGGTCCGACAATTGCTGGGGTTATTAGGGTATTGCAGACAATGGATTGAAAATTATAGCAATAAAGTAAAATTTTTATATAAAAAAACTAATAGTAGATGGGCTAATAAAATGGACTCAAACCGATAATCAAAGCCTCGAAGAATTGAAGGCTGACTTGGTGAATGCACCTGTTTTGAGTTTACCAGATATTAAGAGACCATTCTACATGTTTATTAATACACAGGAAGGAACAGCCTTTGGAGTCCTAACACAGGAATGGGCAGGGAAAAAGAAACCTATAGGGTATTTTTCAAAATTGCTAGACCCCGTCAGTCGGGGATGGCCCACTTGCCTACAAGCCATTGTAGCTACAGCCTTATTAGTAGAAGAGGCTAAAAAGATAACCTTTGGAGGAGAATTAAAAATATATACCCCTCATAATATACGAGGAGTATTACAACAAAAAGCCGAAAAATGGATAACCGATGCCAGACTATTAAAATACGAGGGCATTTTAATCCATTCTCCAAAGTTGGAAATTGAGACTACAAGCTTGCAGAATCCAGCCCAGTTCCTGTATGGGGAACCCAGTGGTCAATTAAGACATGATTGCATGCGTCTAATAGAATACCAAACAAAAATAAGAGAAGATTTAGAAGAAGAAGAGTTACCAGAGGGGACTAAATTCTTTGTGGACGGATCCTCTCGCGTAGTTGAAGGGAAATGCAGATCAGGGTATGCTATTGTAGATGGAAAGTCTCTAGAGTTAATAGAATCAGGGCCCCTACACAAAACTTGGTCGGCCCAGGCTTGTGAATTGTATGCAGTTTTTAGAGCCTTAGAAATTTTAAAGGGCAAAATAGGGACTATATACACCGACTCTAAATATGCTTATGGAGTAGTACACACATTTGGGAAAATGTGGGAAGAACGGGGACTGATTAATTCACAAGGGAAGAATTTAGTGCACGAAAAATTAATCAGAAAAACTTTAGAAGCTCTGAGGGGACCTCGGAGAATCGCAGTAGTACATGTTAGGGACCATCAAAAAGGCACATTTTACCACATAAGGGGAAATAATCTAGCAGATGAAGAAGCAAAAAAAGCAGCTTTACACCTATTGTCTGAAGGAAAAGAGGGCCAAGATAAACTAGATACCAGGATGAGTTTTACTAAACAGGAAATAGATACATTACGACAGATAGGAGCCCTAGAAAAAGAAGGTAAATGGGTGCTGCCCGATGATAGAGAAATTGTATCCAAAGGCGTAGCTTGGAGAATCATGAAAGAATTCCACCGACAGACTCACTGGGGAGTGCAAGCATTAGTAGACCAGTTTGGAACTAAATATATGTGCATTGGAATATATGACATAGCAAAAAGACTAGTGGGAGAATGTTTGACCTGTCAGAAGGTTAACAAGCAGCACCTCAGAAAAAAGGTCCCAGGGGGACGATCCATAGCCAGGAGACCATTTGAGAAAATACAGGTTGACTTTACAGAACTCCCAGAAGTGGGCAGGTATAAATACCTATTAGTTATAGTAGATCATTTAACTTACTTTGTAGAAGCTTTTCCCGTAGCCCGAGCAACTGCGAAATCGGTAACCAAGATATTGTTAGAAAATATCATACCCCGGTATGGGAATGTATTGGTCATAGACTCAGACAGGGGGCCACATTTTACATCCAAGGTCATTAAAGAAACATTAGATCCTTTAGGAATCAAGTGGGAGTATCACACTCCCTGGCATCCTCAAAGTTCAGGAAAGGTAGAAAGGATGAATGGGGAAATAAAAAAACAGTTAACAAAGCTAATGATGGAAACCCAGATGAATTGGATCAAGTGTTTACCCTTAGCTTTGTTGAATATACGAACTCAGCCCAGAACTGACACAGGAGTCTCCCCTTTTGAAATGTTATATGGGATGCCATATGATTTAGAAATACCAAAAGAACATCCTAAAGTAGAAGAGAGATTATTACAGAAATATATTACAGAGCTTATGAAGAGAAGACAAGAATTGATAAAGAAAGGACTAATAGCACAGAGACCTCCACTAGATGTAGCCATTCACCGAGTTAACCCTGGAGACAAGGTTTTAATTAAAACCTGGAAAGACTCATCCTTGACTCCCCGCTGGGAGGGACCTTTCCTTGTTTTGCTTACCACAGACACTGCTATTCGTACCGCAGAGCGAGGATGGACACATGCTAGCAGAATTAAAGGACCGATTTCAGAATCATCGTGGGAAGCCTTTGGAAACCTGGACAATTTAAAAGTAACCTTTAAGAAGAAACCTGGAAACCTCGATAAGTGAGACCACCTTTTGTAAAACCTAACATAGTATTTGTTATAACCCCACATTGTATTTGTTATCCCTTTGTGTGTTATGCATGTAGGGTTTGTAAAGGGAAGTAGTGGACTCATTGTTAGTACGGGTATCTCCCTAACAGCATTTGCCGCCCTTGTTACGACAAAATTGACTTATTGGACATTAAAAGATCTTAAGAAAAGATCGGTAGAACGGTGGGAAGCCTTTGTTAAAAGGAGTACAACCAGAGAAAGGTTGTACCCACGCCAACCACCCCAAATCACATAAGGCCAAAATTGAAAACACCAATTATAGGCGGACCGCGCCGTATGTTGAGTGTCACTCTTGGGAACTGGGAAGCCTTTAAAAAAATCTAAAAGGCTCATACAGGAGGTTCCCCTGAAGAATACGGCTGCTGCCGAGAAGACGGTACACCCTGCTGCTCTGAAGCAAAAGAGTAGGCAGGGGAGGCAGAGACGTATAGAACTTGTGGGGATCGAGGCCGATAAGCCACCTCCTAAGCAGGAATACCCAAAATTGTAAGACCCAGACTCTTTAAAGTCCCAGAGACACTTGGCATCACGGACCGCCCCTCCAAGGCATTAAGGGTTCGTAAAATATCCGTTGACCAAGCCATGGGTCCACTACTCCTCTGGAAGATGATTGTGCTGGGCTTATTAGGAAGACGAATCCAAGGGGAACATAATGTACACCAACCCTTTAAATGGTCATTAATGAGATGGGAAGATCAAACAGTGATCCAAGTACGAAGCGTACCCGGGAAACCTACATTCACACCTACCTTGTGTGAATTGGTACCCATTGAGCCATGTTTAAATCTAAAGGGGTTTTACTTTTGCCCTAGTTCTAATCCTGGGCGAGGATACTGTAACTACCCAAACTCTTATTATTGTGCTTATTGGGGATGTGAAACTATAGCCTCTGATTGGACACCCGGCGCAGGATCAGATAAGTTTATTCAGACCCAGTGGGGACCCTATGGTTGTACACCCCCCAAACGAGACTCTTCTGGAGGTACGCGTCCGTCCTCCCATTCGGACTGTAAACATTTAATGATAAATATCACCCGTCCTGAAGATCCAGGGTGGTTTTTGGGAAAAACCTGGGGAGTCCGGTACTGGGAGCCCGGGACCGATAGGGGTGGATTGATTTTCATAAAGAAAGAAAGTGTGCAACCTGCTCCTCAAGCAATAGGGCCGAATCTAGCCGTTAAAGGAGCAAAATTAAGAATCAAACCAACGGCTGCGATAATGAATTTGACAAGTATTCCTATGAGCCACCCCACCCCGAAAGATACTGTTGTAATCTCAGAAAGTAAAGCCACAGAGGGGGTAGACAATCCTCTGTGGAAGATTGTACAGGCAACCTACAAAGTATTAAATGCTACAACCCCTAGTATAACCACCCATTGCTGGTTATGCTACGACATAAGACCCCTTTTTATGAAGCAATAGGAGTAAATATGACATATACTGTGAGCAATGATCCCGGCTCACAGTGTCAATGGGAAGATAAGAAGAAGGGGTTGACCATGGAGCAAGTTACGGGAATGGGAATGTGTATTGGTAAAATACCAAAATCAAAGAAAAAGCTGTGTGGGTCTGTGACACTGCAAACCTACACCTCCGAAATTGGATGGATTATTCCCACCCAAGGAGCTAGGTGGATATGTTCAAAAACGGGCCTAACTCCCTGTGTCTCCCTAAGGGTACTTGGTGAGTCCCAAGAATATTGTATACAAATAGAGGTAGTTCCCAGGATCTTGTACCACCCAGAAAATGTGATGTACGACCATTGGGACACCCCTCATCCGGTCCGAGTAAAGAGAGAACCAATCACCGCAATTACTATAGCCACCTTACTGGGCCTAGGGGCAGTAGGAGCGGGAACTGGAATCTCCTCCTTAGTGGTGCAGCAGCAGAGCCTTAGCACCCTACGAGCAGCAGTGGATGAGGACTTAGAACGAATAGAAAAATCCATTACAGCCTTAGAAAAATCGTTGACATCGCTATCAGAAGTAGTTTTACAGAACAGAAGAGGGATGGACCTCTTATTTTTGCAACAGGGAGGATTGTGTGCAGCCCTAGGAGAAGAATGTTGTTTTTACACGGATCATACAGGAGTTGTCAGGGATACTATGGCGAAATTGAGAGAAGGCCTTGAAAAACGTAAAAAGGAAAGAGAAGCCCAGCAAGGGTGGTATGAATCATGGTTCAGTCATTCTCCCTGGCTAACAACCTTATTGTCTACCATCGCGGGCCCATTGACTTTACTAGTACTAGTGTTGACCTTTGGACCGTGTATAGTAAATAAAATAATTAACTTAGCAAAAAGCAGACTCGAAGCTGCCCACCTACTGTTGATAAGAAGTCAATATGAACAACTAAATGAAGATGAGAGTAAGCATAACCCTATGCTCTCCCTGGCACAGGAGGTTGTTGCTCGATTTGATGAACAAATTAGAAGGGACCAAAACAAAAAGGGGGGATTGTGATATGTGCTAATTTGTTACATCAAATTGAGAAACAGCCTTGAAACATCCTGGACTGTGATGTGTGCTAATTGGTTACATCAAAGTAAGAAACAGCCTTGGAAACATCTGTGGGAACATCCTACATCCTGTGGTGGGGGCATGTACCCTGCCTGAGATAAGGGAGTTGAGATAGCAAAGCGGCAATGTTAGTTTAGATAGCCTAATATGGTGATGGCGATGTCACACAACTGTGAAATATAGCACGACTTCGAAAGTTGTAAAATATATGCGTGACCTGAGGGTCACCACTCACAATGCAGAGGGCTGAAGAAGACCCCCTAGCAACAGCCGGCGCAACCGCAGAAGTTACAGGAAGTGCCACATATACCTGGAGCTGGAATTGCATATAAGGAGACTGTGAGGGGGGGATTGCGCGCGCCGTTGGTGGAGCAGGAGATTCCCCCGGCCGCCCAGCGCTGTTTTGCTTACTTGTGACTTGCTCAATTATTTTATTAAATTGGAATTTATGCAACCCGGCCCGAGTGGTTGTCAATTTGTCGCGTTTACCTGTAACAGCCGTGTCCTTGCCGGTAGGGGATACCGTGAGAGCGGGCAGAGGCGGCCGACGTCTGTGCGAGGAAAGAAGCGTGGCGCAAAGAAGGGACCTCTTTGGCCCGCCTGGTCCGCTTTAGAGAGTTTTCTTTTGGACCCGAAGATCGGGTCTGCGAGTGCCGCGCTCAGCGCACGCGTTTGTTCCCCCCCCCCCCCCGTTCTTTTAGCAAGACCGTGCGTGTCCTCGAGCTGTTTGTCCCGAGGGGGCAGTCGCTGCGGGAATTGCTGGGGAGGCCCTGACGGCGGGACGTGAAAAAGACGCATTTGACCGCGTGCGTGCGGCCGAAGGAACGTCGGCCCAAGAATCCGAAGAAGACATGCCGCGTGCCAGCATCTCGTACCGTTTAATAATAAAACCCGAGCAGTCTGTCAAGCAAATAGCGCGGCTTGCTTTGGGCTGTTTATTTTGTTTAACGATCAGTAAAGGCGAGAGGTCGAAAGTTCTAAAGAAGAACGGCTGCTTCTTGGAACGCTTGCAAATTGTCCCGTTAAGTAGGTGGGTGGTTTTTTTGTTTTCGTTTTGTTTTTTTAAGTGCAGCCTCTGACTCTTTTTTGTCTGTGGAGTATTTTGCAACGATGTTCAAAGGAAAGCGCTGTTACGGAAGCCTCTAGGAGCAGCGGCTCGAGCACGACACGCGGCGACGCTGCGCCTCGCAGCAGGCGCTGTAAGTAAGGGCAGATGAGCCGAGGCGAGGGTGGTGAAATGTCTGCAAAGGGCGGGCGGGGGGGCTCTGCAGCGGTGTGCGCGTGCCGGGGGCGGCCGCGCGCCCTGCTGCCCTCGGGGCGTCAAGAAAGCGGTACGGCACGATAAAGGGGGGCGCGCATGCGCACTGGGTTCCGCCGTGCTCACTGCTGCCACCCTGTGTCCAAAAATCGGTACTGCACCCTGTGGGGGGGGCGCGCACGCGCACAGCGTTCCGCCGCGCTCACTGCTGCCACCCTGTGTCCAAAAAGCGGTACTGCACCCGGTGGGGGGGGGCGCGCATGCGCAGACAGCCGGCGCGCACATGCTCAGTGCCGGTCGCCATGTTTGCTGCTGCTCTCCGCCGTTTCGGTAACGGGTAAGCGAATGGAGCGTGCTCGTCGCCCCTTCCCGGTGCTCTTGGAGCGGCCACGGGCTCGGGCAGCCTCGGGGCGCTCGCTGGGAGTCCCGGGCTGCCGCGGCGGGCTGCGGTTCGCACGCGTGAGCCGCCCGGCTGCAGCGCCGCGGCGCGAGCATGCCATTGCGGGTCTCGCCTCCCTTCGTGCTCCCCCCCACCCCTCGGGCTCCCCCGGCTCCCCCCCGCCCCTCGGGATTCCCCGCTCCACCCGCCCCTCGCGCTCCCCCCCGCTTCTCGGGCTCCCCTCGCGCTCCCCCCCACCCCCGCGCTCCCCCCTGCTTCTCGGGCTCCCCTCGCGCTCCCCCCCCGCTCCTCGGGCTCCCCCTGCTCCCCTCGCGCTCCCCCCCACCCCCGCGCTCCCCCCCGCTTCTCGGGCTCCCCTCGGGCTCCCCCTGCTCCCCTCGCGCTCCCCCTGCTCCCCTCGCGCTCCCCCTGCTCCCCTCGCGCTCCGCCCCGCCCCTCGCGCTCCCCTCGCGCTCCGCCCCGCCCCTCGGGCTCCCCCTGCTCCCCTCGCGCTCCCCCCTGCTTCTCAGGCTCCTCTCACGCTCCCCCCCGCTCCTCGGGCCCCCCCAGCTCCCCTCGCGCTCTGCCCCGCCCCTCGCACTCCCCCTGCTCCCCTCGCGCTCCCCCCTGCTTCTCAGGCTCCTCTCGGGCTCCCCTTGCTCCCCTCGCGCTCCGCCCCGCCCCTCGCGCTCCCCCTGGTCCCCTCGCGCTCCCCCCCGCCCCCGCGCTCCCCCCCGCTTCTCGGGCTCCCCTCGTGCTCCCCCCCGCTCCTCGGGCCCCCCTGCTCCCCTCACGCTCCCCCCCGCCTCTCGCGCTCCCCTCGCACTCCGCCCCGCCCCTCGGGCTCCCCTCGCTCCCCCCCGCCCCTCGGGCTCCCTCTGCTCCCCTCCCGCTCCCCTCGCTCCCCCCCCCCCGCGCTGTCCGAGCCGGCACGTGCGCGGTGCTCAAGCGTCACTGCCGCCGCAGTCCGTTGGCGAGCGGCGCATGCGCGGCGGCGGGGAAGCAAGATGGCGGCGAGCAGGGAGGGCGTTTTCGCTTGGCGGCGGCGGCGGCGGGTGAGTGCGGAGGTGGCGTGGAGTGAAGGATGTGGGGCCCCCGGGTGAGGCGAACGCATAGGTTCGGGGGGCGTCGGGCTGCATCCTGCCCGCTGCGGCCGTCGCTGCGTGGAGGCGGCGGTGCGGGGCGAGTGGGGGGGCGGGCTGGGACCCGGCGCCGCGCCGGGAGCGCGGGTGTGACTTTGCGTTTTGCGTGCGCGGCGTTTAGGGCGCCAGTTCGTTGGCAGCGCGGGCCGGGGCACGCGCTCGCCCCTGCGGAGGCGGCGCGGCGGAGCGGAGCGGGGGGGCAGGCGGGCCCCGGAGCAGGGTTGCGGCGCGGCGTCGGCCCTGTAGTGTTTCCAAACGGCTTACCCCGTAACATACGATGCAAAGCGGTGTATTAAGACCTTTCCTTTGAGGGAAAGAAGGAAAAAGAAAGAAAGGGGGGAAAGAAAAAAAAAAAAAACACGTGTTACATTATATTGATTAGAATAGGTTATACTTGGTAGACAAGATGAAGGTATAATTGTAGGTGTTGGGTACAGTACAATCTGATGAAGTGGGTGCAGTACAATCTGATGAAGTGGGTGCAGTACAATCTGATGAAGTGGGTACAGTACAATCTGATGAACTGGGTACAGCACAATCTGATGAACTAGGTAAATGATAAGCAAATCTTGGCAACAGTAACTGAAGAAACTATAAATGGGAAACAATCATGTAGCTTAGCAATTCTGTTGATTATGTTACGTAACCGAACACTATAAATATTAACCAAGTTAAACGGGGATTTGGGATTCTCAGCTTTGGACATGAGTCCCTGAGACCCCGGGCCCCGAATAAAGCACCGCATATAACTGCTTTCGTAGTTATGTGTTTCTTTACGGGCAACAGTTTTCTGGCGACCCAGATGGGACTTCGGGAGTAGTGTTGACGGTTCGCTTTCCGATTTTGCTCCGTGCCGGCACCGAGGAATTCTCGGGGAGCCATCGGCTGCGCCCGCTCTGCGCTGCTCCTGACGTCCCAAAGTGGTAAGCCCGAAGGTGCTTTATTGTAATATTTGGTCGGGTGCCTGCCTAATAAGACGTGACAGCGATTCACGCAAGGTTGGGCTAACGAGCTCGAGGTCTGGTCTGTGGAAGCCTAGGCGCTGGCCGTCAGACGGAGCGAAAGCCCCGCAGGTCCAGCACTCACGGACATACGTGGCTGTCTCGTGAGTTTGGTTTGGTCTTTTGTTTCCCATCAGAGGCTATCTTTCCGTTTTCTACCCCGTAGATTTAGTGTGTGTGTGTGGAGTGAATGTGTAAGACCATGGTAATACCGGATAATTCTCCGTTAGGATGTTTATTAAAGCATTGGAAAAGTGCGGGATATTTTCAGAGTATGAGTAAAAGTCGATTTATAGGTTATTGTACGAATTGGTGGCCACAATATGAGTATGATGGACCCCGGTGGCCTGAACACGGAAGTTTAGATCCGGGTGTTATAGGTCCATTAATGAGATATTGTTAAGAACTTGAAAAATGGGATGAAGTACCATATGTTGATCTATTTTATGATATACGTAATCATCCAGATATGCAGAGAGAATGTGGAATGTTGTTGGTACATCCCGAAAAAAAGATAAAACAAAATGTGGAGGATGTGTAGGTAATAAGAAGTGTATGACTTGTTTGGCAATACAAAATTCAATAAGAGAGCCAGAGGATGTATCACTTTTAGTATCACCGACGGCCCCTGTGATGTCCGATATAGATGCAGGGGACGATAGTGATACTGATAGTATTAAGGCGGTAAAACCGTCAGAATCAATTAATACTGGAGCGATCCAGATTAAGTTAACACCGAAGGGTTCGCCAGGGCATTCATCATGCCCAAGACAAGCGCAACGAACCCCAATTGCACAGAGAACAAGACAAGGGAGGAAGGAACAAGAGCAAAACAGTAAAGTATTATTAGCCCCTTTACGAGAGGCAATTTCGGGGACTGATAAAGTATATGGGAAAGTTCCTTTTTCCCCAGGAGATTTAGTAATTTGGAAGCAATCAGCTGGAAAGTGTACAATAATAGGGAAAAAAAAAAAAAAAAAAACCACAAAGAGAAATCAGGCAGGATTATTAGCAATGTTACAACGAGTAAATCAAGGAATAAGAGGCAGAAGTAGAGGACGAGGTCGAGGAGGATACAGGGTAGGAGGCATGCGGGGAATACCTCAAAATCAGCTAGGGATAAATCAGTGTGCGTTTTGCAGACAACAGGGACATTGGAAAAATGAGTGCCCAGTGAAAATGAATTTGGCCCAGCAGACTTCAGTAGGAGGAACACCAATGGCAGAAACAATGATGTTAGGACATTTGGGGCAACATAGTAGCTGACTAAGTGATGGATTAAAAGTGACAACAGAAATTGATGGGGAAGAGAAACAATTATTGGTAGATACTGGGGCAACTTATTCTGTTTTAAATACTTGTTTAGGAAAGATAGGAGATACGATGATAACTGTGGTAGGAGCTACAGGAAAAACAGAGCAACGGCCCTTTCTGCGGCCATTGCATCTAAATTTTAGGGGTAAAGAATTAGATCATGAATTTCTCTATGTACCGGATTGTCCTACATCTTTGTTAGGACGAGATTTATTGTCAAGATTTAATGCTAAAATAATATTTGAAAATGGAAAAGCTAAGTTGCAGATACCTGAGGAAGAAATAGCTAGAATATTTATAGTAAAAGAAATAGCTAATACAACAATACCAATAGAGGTAGAAAACGCTGTAGTACCATGGGTATGGGAGACACAAGTACCGGGATTAGCGAAAGCAGCAAAACCTGTCATAGTAGAATTGAAAGAAGGTGTCCAACCGGTAAGAGTTAGACAATATCCTATACAGTTAGAAGCTAGGAAAGGGGTAGCACCATTAATTGCAAAATTTTTGATGCACAATGTGTTAGAAGAATGTGAATCTGAATATAATACACCAATATTTCCTATAAGAAAACCTAACGGAGATTATAGGTTAGTTCAAGATTTAAGAGCTGTAAACGAAATAGTTAAAGATATACATCCAGTAGTAGCAAATCCTTATACATTGTTAACATCTGTGGCAGAACAATTTAGATACTTTTCTGTAATTGATTTAAAAGATGCTTTCTTCTGCATCCCATTGGCATTACAAAGTAGGAAATTATTTGCGTTTGAATGGGAAAATCCGGATACAGGACGAAAACGACAGCTGACCTGGACCAGGTTACCACAAGGCTTCAAAAACAGTCCTACAATATTTGGGAATCAGCTGGCACGAGAACTGGAGGATTGGAAGGAGCAAGGATATTTTCAATTACCATCAAAAGCATACTTATTGTTGCAATATGTGGATGACATTTTCGTGGCGACAGAAAGGTATGAAAACTGCATTACTGTTACAGTTGCGTGATTAAATTTACTGGGACAGAGCGGTTATCGAGTTTCTAAGGAAAAAGCCCAAATTGCCCGGGAAAAAGTGATATATCTGGGATGTGAAATTTCCCAAGGACAAAGACGGTTGGGGGTGAATAGAATACAAGCGATTTGTGCCATCCCTGAACCTAGAAATTTGCACGAGTTACGAACTTTTCTAGGAATGACAGGGTGGTGCAGACTCTGGATTTTGAATTACGGACTGTTAGCCAAACCACTGTATGCAGCTTTAAAAGAGCCACAATTAGTTTGGAGTTCAGAGTGTAAAAGGGCTTTTCAAGACTTAAAACAGGCTCTGCAAGAAGCCCCAGCATTAGGATTGCCTGATTTGACAAAAACATTTCAACTCTTTGTACATGAGCGGCAACGACTAGCGCTTGGAGTTTTAACTCAACGAATTGGATCATGGAAGAGACCGGTGGGCTATTTTTCCAAGCAGTTGGATATGGTAAGTGCCGGATGGCCTTCTTGCCTCCGAGCAGTGGCTGCTACTGTAACGTTAGTCCAAGAAGCTAGAAAATTGACATTGGGAACAAAAATGGAAGTATTTGTGCCCCACATGGTGATTGCGGTTTTGGAACAAAAGGGGGGTCATTGGTTGTCATCCAGTAGAATGTTGAAATATCAGGCAATATTGAGAGAACAGGATGATATATTTTTAAAGATAACAACATGTTTGAATCCCGCTGAATTTTTAGGTAGCAAAATAGAGGAAGGCGAGCTGGAACATGATTGTATTGAGGTGATCGAACAAACTTACGCCAGTAGGGTAGATCTGAAAGATATTCCCCTTGTAAATCCTGACTGGACATTATTTACAGACGGTAGCAGCTTTGTTGAGAATGGAACACGATATTCTGGATATGCTGTGGTTACTAAGCTTGAAGTAATTGAAGCAAAGGCATTAATGCCAGGAACGTCAGCGCAAAAGGCAGAACTGGTCGCTCTAATTCGGGCTTTAATACCGAGTGCGGATAAGAGAGTGAATATTTGGACAGATTCTAAATACGCTTTTGGAATAATACATATACATGGAGCTTTATGGAAGGAAAGAGGATTGTTGACGGCTCAAGGTAGTATTATTAAATATCGAACCGAGATCTTACAGTTATTAGAGGCTGTGGTACTACCTCAGCAAGTGGCTGTAATGCATTGTCGAGGACATCAGAGGGATGACAGCGATGTGGCACAAGGAAACATGAAGGCAGACCAGGCAGCCAAAATTGCTGCACGGCAAGTATGGACTGAATTAGCTCTAATACCTACTAAGGTAAGCCCGATTACTGCTCATCTCTCTGTAAATCCCTTTTATACCCAAGAAGATGAAAAATTAGCCGATTTGGTAAAGGCACAGAAGAATTCACATGGATGGTATGTAACAGGTAATGGACAAGTAGTAGTGCCTGCTACAATTATGAAACGAATAATACAAACTGAACATAATAAATGCCATTGGGGAGCAGAAGCATTGGTGCAGTTTTTAAAGCGGAGCATTATATCTGCACAAATGTTAACAATAGCAAAAGGGGTGAATGCGAAGTGTCCAGTATGTTTAAAGAATAATCCGGTAATACGAAAACAAATTCCAATGGGAACTTTGAAAGTGGGAATAGAACCAGGTGACTATTGGCAAGTGGATTTTGCAGAATTACCTAAATCAAAAGGGTTTAAGTATTTATTGGTATACGTATGTACCTTTTCAGGGTGGCTAGAAGCATTTCCCTGTAGAACGAATCAAGCTAGAGAAGTAGTAAAAACTTTGTTAAAAGAGATCATACCTAGATTTGGGGTACCTTTAGGAATTTCTTCAGATCGAGGCCCACACTTTATAGCTAAAATAGTACAGGAAATTAGTGAAATGCTTGGAATTAGCTGGGATTTACATACACCGTGGAGGCCACAATCTAGTGGAAAGGTAGAAAGGATGAATCAAACATTAAAAGGACAAATTAAAAAGATATGCCAGGAAGCTCAAATCCAATGGCCACAGGCATTGCCCCTTGCTTTATTGAGAATTCGTATAAAACCTAGAGAAGGGTTGTCTGTAAGTCCCTATGAAATTCTGTACGGTAAGCCATATACTGCACCAACGAAGGGAATGGGAAGTGCAGATTTACACCTCCAAGGAGATCAAGATGTTTATAGTTATATAATTTCTTTAAGCAGATTACTCACAGCCTTACGTGCCGCGATCATCTGGAATCGCCCTTTGCCGTTGGAGAATCAACCAGGAGACCAAGCGTATGTTCGAAATTGGCAAACGGAGCCTTTAAAGGAACAGTGGCATGGACTTTATTTGGTGCTATTGATAACATTTACCGCTGTGAAAGTAGCAGGAATTGATAATTGGATTCATTATACCAGAGTGAAGAAGGTACCATCACAATGGGGGGTAAAAATGATCACTCCTACAAAACTGAGATTTACATCTTGGTAATACTATGCTGGGTAGGATTAAGTAATGGTTTCGCTCAAATAATACATACGTATGCTACTGTACATATAGAAGAACGAATGGATGTAAATTTGACTTGTGATTTTGTTGGAGATATGAGAAGTTCAATCCAAGACATTAGTTGCTATTGGCAGAAGAATGAGTCCAAATTGTCAAGTGGGTTTACAATCCGATGGGATAGTGATACACGAAGGGGTACTATGATTTTATCATTGCGAAATGTAAGTAAGACAGATGTAGGAAACTACACCTGTATTGTTTGGATTAAAGAGAGTTTTGATTATGGAAAAAGGGCATTAGAGGTTACTGCAAAATCAGAACCTATGCAGAAAAGAAACAGAGCCAGGAGAGAGTTAAAAGATTTGGAAAAAGACGAAATGCAACCAATACAAATAATCCAGGCGCCACAACAGGAAACACAAGAAAATCTAATGCAAAAGAAAGTTAGCTGAAAAACACCCAGTCTAGAACTGTACAAAAGTATACGCTTGTGACACCCCGAAAGTGAAGTTACCTTTCCACCTGTGGTCCTTGCATTAAGGACAGGTTGTGCCTGTAGAGGAATTAAATACTCCATGAGTGAACCTGTAATACAATTCGGAGTGAGAATAGATTGTAGAACTACGATCAGGAGCACAGGAAATTTAGTTTGGGTTACAAGTGATGGACAATGGACGACTCACCTCCCCTTGGATGGGTTGGTGACTGAAATAACTTTAGGGTTACCAACTCTCTGCCCAGTTTGGAAGAAAGCGCCATTTAAGGGTAGATTAGAAAATTTATGGATAATGAAGAGAGAAATAAAGGATGATGATGATTGGCAAGAACCATCATCCGGTGTGAAGTTAGGTTGGGCTTTAGAATCATTGTTTGCTCCAATTAGTGCTTATCGGAATAGAGAAATGTTGTACCGGTTGTTAGGACAAACGGAAAGGCTAGCAAGAGTGACTAAAGAAGGATTTAAGGAAATAAACTTACAATTACAGGCAACCACAAAAATGACCCTGCAAAATAGAATGGCATTAGATATGCTGTTGCTAAAAGAACATGGAGTATGTGGTTATTTACGAGATAAGATTGATCATTGTTGTGTACATATTCCGAATGTTACAGCCGCGGTAGAACGTGATTTGTCTCAGCTAACGCAAATTGAACATGCAACTGAGGAAGAAAGAGAAGAAAGTACCCATAATTGGGTTGCTGCTTTAGCAAAGTCATTTGGATTGAACATCTCTGGTTGGGTAGCATCTTTAATTCAATGGTGTATAATAATTATAATTATTATGTTAGCTATTATGGGAGTGTTGCGTTTGATTCAAAATATTGTTAATAAGGAACGGCAACACTTGGGGAAAATTTTAAAAGCTGTTACCAGGAAGAATCATGAACTTCCCCCGAGATATGAAGACATTGGAAATAATTCATTGCAGCTACAATCACCAGTTTGAGACGGTCCAAAGAATATGGAAATCTGCGGAACTGATGATGAAAATCCTTGCAGTCTGGAAGACTTGAAGTATTTTCAAAGGGGGGAATTGTTACATTATATTGATTAGAATAGGTTATACTTGGTAGACAAGATGAAGGTATAATTGCAGGTGTTGGGTACAGTACAATCTGATGAAGTGGGTACAGTACAATCTGATGAACTGGGTACAGCACAATCTGATGAACTAGGTAAATGATAAGCAAATCTTGGCAACAGTAACTGAAGAAACTATAAATGGGAAACAATCATGTAGCTTAGCAATTCTGTTGATTATGTTACGTAACCGAACACTATAAATATTAACCAAGTTAAACGGGGATTTGGGATTCTCAGCTTTGGACATGAGTCCCTGAGACCCCGGGCCCCGAATAAAGCACCGCATATAACTGCTTTCGTAGTTATGTGTTTCTTTACGGGCAACAGTTTTCTGGCGACCCAGATGGGACTTCGGGAGTAGTGTTGACGGTTCGCTTTCCGATTTTGCTCCGTGCCGGCACCGAGGAATTCTCGGGGAGCCATCGGCTGCGCCCGCTCTGCGCTGCTCCTGATGTCCCAAAGTGGTAAGCCCGAAGGTGCTTTATTGTAATATTTGGTCGGGTGCCTGCCTAATAAGACGTGACGGCGATTCACGCAAGGTTGGGCTAACGAGCTCGAGGTCTGGTCTGTGGAAGCCTAGGCGCTGGCCGTCAGACGGAGCGAAAGCCCCGCAGGTCCAGCACTCACGGACATACGTGGCTGTCTCGTGAGTTTGGTTTGGTCTTTTGTTTCCCATCAGAGGCTATCTTTCCATTTTCTACCCCGTAGATTTAGTGTGTGTGTGTGGAGTGAATGTGTAAGACCATGGTAATACCGGATAATTCTCCGTTAGGATGTTTATTAAAGCATTGGAAAAGTGCGGGATATTTTCAGAGTATGAGTAAAAGTCGATTTATAGATTATTGTACGAATTGGTGGCCACAATATGAGTATGATGGACCCCGGTGGCCTGAACACGGAAGTTTAGATCCGGGTGTTATAGGTCCATTAATGAGATATTGTTAAGAACTTGAAAAATGGGATGAAGTACCATGTGTTGATCTATTTTATGATATACGTAATCATCCAGATATGCAGAGAGAATGTGGAATGTTGTTGGTACATCCCGAAAAAAAGATAAAACAAAACGTGAAGGATGTGTAGGTAATAAGAAGTGTATGACTTGTTTGGCAATACAAAATTCAATAAGAGAGCCAGAGGATGTATCACTTTTAGCATCACCGACGGCCCCTGTGATGTCCGATATAGATGCAGGGGACGATAGTGATACTGATAGTATTAAGGCGGTAAAACCGTCAGAATCAATTAATACTGGAGCGATCCAGATTAAGTTAACACCGAAGGGTTCGCCAGGGCATTCATCATGCCCAAGACAAGCGCAACGAACCCCAATTGCACAGAGAACAAGACAAGGGAGGAAGGAACAAGAGCAAAACAGTAAAGTATTATTAGCCCCTTTACGAGAGGCAATTTCGGGGACTGATAAAGTATATGGGAAAGTTCCTTTTTCCCCAGGAGATTTAGTAATTTGGAAGCAATCAGCTGGAAAGTGTACAATAATAGGAAAAAAAAAAAAAAAAAAAAAAACAAACCACAAAGAGAAATCAGGCAGGATTATTAGCAATGTTACAACGAGTAAATCAAGGAATAAGAGGCAGAAGTAGAGGACGAGGTCGAGGAGGATACAGGGTAGGAGGCATGCGGGGAATACCTCAAAATCAGCTAGGGATAAATCAGTGTGCGTTTTGCAGACAACAGGGACATTGGAAAAATGAGTGCCCAGTGAAAATGAATTTGGCCCAGCAGACTTCAGTAGGAGGAACACCAATGGCAGAAACAATGATGTTAGGACATTTGGGGCAACATAGTAGCTGACTAAGTGATGGATTAAAAGTGACAACAGAAATTGATGGGGAAGAGAAACAATTATTGGTAGATACTGGGGCAACTTATTCTGTTTTAAATACTTGTTTAGGAAAGATAGGAGATACGATGATAACTGTGGTAGGAGCTACAGGAAAAACAGAGCAACGGCCCTTTCTGCGGCCATTGCATCTAAATTTTAGGGGTAAAGAATTAGATCATGAATTTCTCTATGTACCGGATTGTCCTACATCTTTGTTAGGACGAGATTTATTGTCAAGATTTAATGCTAAAATAATATTTGAAAATGGAAAAGCTAAGTTGCAGATACCTGAGGAAGAAATAGCTAGAATATTTATAGTAAAAGAAATAGCTAATACAACAATACCAATAGAGGTAGAAAACGCTGTAGTACCATGGGTATGGGAGACACAAGTACCGGGATTAGCGAAAGCAGCAAAACCTGTCATAGTAGAATTGAAAGAAGGTGTCCAACCGGTAAGAGTTAGACAATATCCTATACAGTTAGAAGCTAGGAAAGGGGTAGCACCATTAATTGCAAAATTTTTGATGCACAATGTGTTAGAAGAATGTGAATCTGAATATAATACACCAATATTTCCTATAAGAAAACCTAACGGAGATTATAGGTTAGTTCAAGATTTAAGAGCTGTAAACGAAATAGTTAAAGATATACATCCAGTAGTAGCAAATCCTTATACATTGTTAACATCTGTGGCAGAACAATTTAGATACTTTTCTGTAATTGATTTAAAAGATGCTTTCTTCTGCATCCCATTGGCATTACAAAGTAGGAAATTATTTGCGTTTGAATGGGAAAATCCGGATACAGGACGAAAACGACAGCTGACCTGGACCAGGTTACCACAAGGCTTCAAAAACAGTCCTACAATATTTGGGAATCAGCTGGCACGAGAACTGGAGGATTGGAAGGAGCAAGGATATTTTCAATTACCATCAAAAGCATACTTATTGTTGCAATATGTGGATGACATTTTCGTGGCGACAGAAAGGTATGAAAACTGCATTACTGTTACAGTTGCGTGATTAAATTTACTGGGACAGAGCGGTTATCGAGTTTCTAAGGAAAAAGCCCAAATTGCCCGGGAAAAAGTGATATATCTGGGATGTGAAATTTCCCAAGGACAAAGACGGTTGGGGGTGAATAGAATACAAGCGATTTGTGCCATCCCTGAACCTAGAAATTTGCACGAGTTACGAACTTTTCTAGGAATGACAGGGTGGTGCAGACTCTGGATTTTGAATTATGGACTGTTAGCCAAACCACTGTATGCAGCTTTAAAAGAGCCACAATTAGTTTGGAGTTTAGAGTGTAAAAGGGCTTTTCAAGACTTAAAACAGGCTCTGCAAGAAGCCCCAGCATTAGGATTGCCTGATTTGACAAAAACATTTCAACTCTTTGTACATGAGCGGCAACGACTAGCGCTTGGAGTTTTAACTCAACGAATTGGATCATGGAAGAGACCGGTGGGCTATTTTTCCAAGCAGTTGGATATGGTAAGTGCCGGATGGCCTTCTTGCCTCCGAGCAGTGGCTGCTACTGTAATGTTAGTCCAAGAAGCTAGAAAATTGACATTGGGAACAAAAATGGAAGTATTTGTGCCCCACATGGTGATTGCAGTTTTGGAACAAAAGGGGGGTCATTGGTTGTCATCCAGTAGAATGTTGAAATATCAAGCAATATTGAGAGAACAGGATGATATATTTTTAAAGATAACAACATGTTTGAATCCCGCTGAATTTTTAGGTAGCAAAATAGAGGAAGGCGAGCTGGAACATGATTGTATTGAGGTGATCGAACAAACTTACGCCAGTAGGGTAGATCTGAAAGATATTCCCCTTGTAAATCCTGACTGGACATTATTTACAGACGGTAGCAGCTTTGTTGAGAATGGAACACGATATTCTGGATATGCTGTGGTTACTAAGCTTGAAGTAATTGAAGCAAAGGCATTAATGCCAGGAACGTCAGCGCAAAAGGCAGAACTGGTCGCTCTAATTCGGGCTTTAATACCGAGTACGGATAAGAGAGTGAATATTTGGACAGATTCTAAATACGCTTTTGGAATAATACATATACATGGAGCTTTATGGAAGGAAAGAGGATTGTTGACGGCTCAAGGTAGTATTATTAAATATCGAACCGAGATCTTACAGTTATTAGAGGCTGTGGTACTACCTCAGCAAGTGGCTGTAATGCATTGTCGAGGACATCAGAGGGATGACAGCGATGTGGCACAAGGAAACATGAAGGCAGACCAGGCAGCCAAAATTGCTGCACGGCAAGTATGGACTGAATTAGCTCTAATACCTACTAAGGTAAGCCCGATTACTGCTCATCTCTCTGTAAATCCCTTTTATACCCAAGAAGATGAAAAATTAGCCGATTTGGTAAAGGCACAGAAGAATTCACATGGATGGTATGTAACAGGTAATGGACAAGTAGTAGTGCCTGCTACAATTATGAAACGAATAATACAAACTGAACATAATAAATGCCATTGGGGAGCAGAAGCATTGGTGCAGTTTTTAAAGCGGAGCATTATATCTGCACAAATGTTAACAATAGCAAAAGGGGTGAATGCGAAGTGTCCAGTATGTTTAAAGAATAATCCGGTAATACGAAAACAAATTCCAATGGGAACTTTGAAAGTGGGAATAGAACCAGGTGACTATTGGCAAGTGGATTTTGCAGAATTACCTAAATCAAAAGGGTTTAAGTATTTATTGGTATACGTATGTACCTTTTCAGGGTGGCTAGAAGCATTTCCCTGTAGAACGAATCAAGCTAGAGAAGTAGTAAAAACTTTGTTAAAAGAGATCATACCTAGATTTGGGGTACCTTTAGGAATTTCTTCAGATCGAGGCCCACACTTTATAGCTAAAATAGTACAGGAAATTAGTGAAATGCTTGGAATTAGCTGGGATTTACATACACCGTGGAGGCCACAATCTAGTGGAAAGGTAGAAAGGATGAATCAAACATTAAAAGGACAAATTAAAAAGATATGCCAGGAAGCTCAAATCCAATGGCCACAGGCATTGCCCCTTGCTTTATTGAGAATTCGTATAAAACCTAGAGAAGGGTTGTCTGTAAGTCCCTATGAAATTCTGTACGGTAAGCCATATACTGCACCAACGAAGGGAATGGGAAGTGCAGATTTACACCTCCAAGGAGATCAAGATGTTTATAGTTATATAATTTCTTTAAGCAGATTACTCACAGCCTTACGTGCCGCGATCATCTGGAATCGCCCTTTGCCGTTGGAGAATCAACCAGGAGACCAAGCGTATGTTCGAAATTGGCAAACGGAGCCTTTAAAGGAACAGTGGCATGGACTTTATTTGGTGCTATTGATAACATTTACCGCTGTGAAAGTAGCAGGAATTGATAATTGGATTCATTATACCAGAGTGAAGAAGGTACCATCACAATGGGGGGTAAAAATGATCACTCCTACAAAACTGAGATTTACATCTTGGTAATACTATGCTGGGTAGGATTAAGTAATGGTTTCGCTCAAATAATACATACATATGCTACTGTACATATAGAAGAACGAATGGATGTAAATTTGACTTGTGATTTTGTTGGAGATATGAGAAGTTCAATCCAAGACATTAGTTGCTATTGGCAGAAGAATGAGTCCAAATTGTCAAGTGGGTTTACAATCCGATGGGATAGTGATACACGAAGGGGTACTATGATTTTATCATTGCGAAATGTAAGTAAGACAGATGTAGGAAACTACACCTGTATTGTTTGGATTAAAGAGAGTTTTGATTATGGAAAAAGGGCATTAGAGGTTACTGCAAAATCAGAACCTATGCAGAAAAGAAACAGAGCCAGGAGAGAGTTAAAAGATTTGGAAAAAGACGAAATGCAACCAATACAAATAATCCAGGCGCCACAACAGGAAACACAAGAAAATCTAATGCAAAAGAAAGTTAGCTGAAAAACACCCAGTCTAGAACTGTACAAAAGTATACACTTGTGACACCCCGAAAGTGAAGTTACCTTTCCACCTGTGGTCCTTGCATTAAGGACAGGTTGTGCCTGTAGAGGAATTAAATACTCCATGAGTGAACCTGTAATACAATTCGGAGTGAGAATAGATTGTAGAACTACGATCAGGAGCACAGGAAATTTAGTTTGGGTTACAAGTGATGGACAATGGACGACTCACCTCCCCTTGGATGGGTTGGTGACTGAAATAACTTTAGGGTTACCAACTCTCTGCCCAATTTGGAAGAAAGCGCCATTTAAGGGTAGATTAGAAAATTTATGGATAATGAAGAGAGAAATAAAGGATGATGATGATTGGCAAGAACCATCATCCGGTGTGAAGTTAGGTTGGGCTTTAGAATCATTGTTTGCTCCAATTAGTGCTTATCGGAATAGAGAAATGTTGTACCGGTTGTTAGGACAAACGGAAAGGCTAGCAAGAGTGACTAAAGAAGGATTTAAGGAAATAAACTTACAATTACAGGCAACCACAAAAATGACCCTGCAAAATAGAATGGCATTAGATATGCTGTTGCTAAAAGAACATGGAGTATGTGGTTATTTACGAGATAAGATTGATCATTGTTGTGTACATATTCCGAATGTTACAGCCGCGGTAGAACGTGATTTGTCTCAGCTAACGCAAATTGAACGTGCAACTGAGGAAGAAAGAGAAGAAAGTACCCATAATTGGGTGGCTGCTTTAGCAAAGTCATTTGGATTGAACATCTCTGGTTGGGTAGCATCTTTAATTCAATGGTGTATAATAATTATAATTATTATGTTAGCTATTATGGGAGTGTTGTGTTTGATTCAAAATATTGTTAATAAGGAACGGCAACACTTGGGGAAAATTTTAAAAGCTGTTACCAGGAAGAATCATGAACTTCCCCCGAGATATGAAGACATTGGAAATAATTCATTGCAGCTACAATCACCAGTTTGAGACGGTCCAAAGAATATGGAAATCTGCGGAACTGATGATGAAAATCCTTGCAGTCTGGAAGACTTGAAGTATTTTCAAAGGGGGGAATTGTTACATTATATTGATTAGAATAGGTTATACTTGGTAGACAAGATGAAGGTATAATTGCAGGTGTTGGGTACAGTACAATCTGATGAAGTGGGTACAGTACAATCTGATGAACTAGGTACAGCACAATCTGATGAACTAGGTAAATGATAAGCAAATCTTGGCAACAGTAACTGAAGAAACTATAAATGGGAAACAATCATGTAGCTTAGCAATTCTGTTGATTATGTTACGTAACCGAACACTATAAATATTAACCAAGTTAAACGGGGATTTGGGATTCTCAGCTTTGGACATGAGTCCCTGAGACCCCGGGCCCCGAATAAAGCACCGCATATAACTGCTTTCGTAGTTATGTGTTTCTTTACGGGCAACAGTTTTCTGGCGACCCAGATGGGACTTCGGGAGTAGTGTTGACGGTTCGCTTTCCGATTTTGCTCCGTGCCGGCACCGAGGAATTCTCGGGGAGCCATCGGCTGCGCCCGCTCTGCGCTGCTCCTGACGTCCCAAAGTGGTAAGCCCGAAGGTGCTTTATTGTAATATTTGGTCGGGTGCCTGCCTAATAAGACGTGACGGCGATTCACGCAAGGTTGGGCTAACGAGCTCGAGGTCTGGTCTGTGGAAGCCTAGGCGCTGGCCGTCAGACGGAGCGAAAGCCCCGCAGGTCCAGCACTCACGGACATACGTGGCTGTCTCGTGAGTTTGGTTTGGTCTTTTGTTTCCCATCAGAGGCTATCTTTCCGTTTTCTACCCCGTAGATTTAGTGTGTGTGTGTGGAGTGAATGTGTAAGACCATGGTAATACCGGATAATTCTCCGTTAGGATGTTTATTAAAGCATTGGAAAAGTGCGGGATATTTTCAGAGTATGAGTAAAAGTCGATTTATAGGTTATTGTACGAATTGGTGGCCACAATATGAGTATGATGGACCCCGGTGGCCTGAACACGGAAGTTTAGATCCGGGTGTTATAGGTCCATTAATGAGATATTGTTAAGAACTTGAAAAATGGGATGAAGTACCATATGTTGATCTATTTTATGATATACGTAATCATCCAGATATGCAGAGAGAATGTGGAATGTTGTTGGTACATCCCGAAAAAAAGATAAAACAAAATGTGGAGGATGTGTAGGTAATAAGAAGTGTATGACTTGTTTGGCAATACAAAATTCAATAAGAGAGCCAGAGGATGTATCACTTTTAGTATCACCGACGGCCCCTGTGATGTCCGATATAGATGCAGGGGACGATAGTGATACTGATAGTATTAAGGCGGTAAAACCGTCAGAATCAATTAATACTGGAGCGATCCAGATTAAGTTAACACCGAAGGGTTCGCCAGGGCATTCATCATGCCCAAGACAAGCGCAACGAACCCCAATTGCACAGAGAACAAGACAAGGGAGGAAGGAACAAGAGCAAAACAGTAAAGTATTATTAGCCCCTTTACGAGAGGCAATTTCGGGGACTGATAAAGTATATGGGAAAGTTCCTTTTTCCCCAGGAGATTTAGTAATTTGGAAGCAATCAGCTGGAAAGTGTACAATAATAGGGAAAAAAAAAAAAAAAAAAAAACAAACCACAAAGAGAAATCAGGCAGGATTATTAGCAATGTTACAACGAGTAAATCAAGGAATAAGAGGCAGAAGTAGAGGACGAGGTCGAGGAGGATACAGGGTAGGAGGCATGCGGGGAATACTTCAAAATCAGCTAGGGATAAATCAGTGTGCGTTTTGCAGACAACAGGGACATTGGAAAAATGAGTGCCCAGTGAAAATGAATTTGGCCCAGCAGACTTCAGTAGGAGGAACACCAATGGCAGAAACAATGATGTTAGGACATTTGGGGCAACATAGTAGCTGACTAAGTGATGGATTAAAAGTGACAACAGAAATTGATGGGGAAGAGAAACAATTATTGGTAGATACTGGGGCAACTTATTCTGTTTTAAATACTTGTTTAGGAAAGATAGGAGATACGATGATAACTGTGGTAGGAGCTACAGGAAAAACAGAGCAACGGCCCTTTCTGCGGCCATTGCATCTAAATTTTAGGGGTAAAGAATTAGATCATGAATTTCTCTATGTACCGGATTGTCCTACATCTTTGTTAGGACGAGATTTATTGTCAAGATTTAATGCTAAAATAATATTTGAAAATGGAAAAGCTAAGTTGCAGATACCTGAGGAAGAAATAGCTAGAATATTTATAGTAAAAGAAATAGCTAATACAACAATACCAATAGAGGTAGAAAACGCTGTAGTACCATGGGTATGGGAGACACAAGTACCGGGATTAGCGAAAGCAGCAAAACCTGTCATAGTAGAATTGAAAGAAGGTGTCCAACCGGTAAGAGTTAGACAATATCCTATACAGTTAGAAGCTAGGAAAGGGGTAGCACCATTAATTGCAAAATTTTTGATGCACAATGTGTTAGAAGAATGTGAATCTGAATATAATACACCAATATTTCCTATAAGAAAACCTAACGGAGATTATAGGTTAGTTCAAGATTTAAGAGCTGTAAACGAAATAGTTAAAGATATACATCCAGTAGTAGCAAATCCTTATACATTGTTAACATCTGTGGCAGAACAATTTAGATACTTTTCTGTAATTGATTTAAAAGATGCTTTCTTCTGCATCCCATTGGCATTACAAAGTAGGAAATTATTTGCGTTTGAATGGGAAAATCCGGATACAGGACGAAAACGACAGCTGACCTGGACCAGGTTACCACAAGGCTTCAAAAACAGTCCTACAATATTTGGGAATCAGCTGGCACGAGAACTGGAGGATTGGAAGGAGCAAGGATATTTTCAATTACCATCAAAAGCATACTTATTGTTGCAATATGTGGATGACATTTTCGTGGCGACAGAAAGGTATGAAAACTGCATTACTGTTACAGTTGCGTGATTAAATTTACTGGGACAGAGCGGTTATCGAGTTTCTAAGGAAAAAGCCCAAATTGCCCGGGAAAAAGTGATATATCTGGGATGTGAAATTTCCCAAGGACAAAGACGGTTGGGGGTGAATAGAATACAAGCGATTTGTGCCATCCCTGAACCTAGAAATTTGCACGAGTTACGAACTTTTCTAGGAATGACAGGGTGGTGCAGACTCTGGATTTTGAATTATGGACTGTTAGCCAAACCACTGTATGAAGCTTTAAAAGAGCCACAATTAGTTTGGAGTTTAGAGTGTAAAAGGGCTTTTCAAGACTTAAAACAGGCTCTGCAAGAAGCCCCAGCATTAGGATTGCCTGATTTGACAAAAACATTTCAACTCTTTGTACATGAGCGGCAACGACTAGCGCTTGGAGTTTTAACTCAACGAATTGGATCATGGAAGAGACCGGTGGGCTATTTTTCCAAGCAGTTGGATATGGTAAGTGCCGGATGGCCTTCTTGCCTCCGAGCAGTGGCTGCTACTGTAACGTTAGTCCAAGAAGCTAGAAAATTGACATTGGGAACAAAAATGGAAGTATTTGTGCCCCACATGGTGATTGCGGTTTTGGAACAAAAGGGGGGTCATTGGTTGTCATCCAGTAGAATGTTGAAATATCAGGCAATATTGAGAGAACAGGATGATATATTTTTAAAGATAACAACATGTTTGAATCCCGCTGAATTTTTAGGTAGCAAAATAGAGGAAGGCGAGCTGGAACATGATTGTATTGAGGTGATCGAACAAACTTACGCCAGTAGGGTAGATCTGAAAGATATTCCCCTTGTAAATCCTGACTGGACATTATTTACAGACGGTAGCAGCTTTGTTGAGAATGGAACACGATATTCTGGATATGCTGTGGTTACTAAGCTTGAAGTAATTGAAGCAAAGGCATTAATGCCAGGAACGTCAGCGCAAAAGGCAGAACTGGTCGCTCTAATTCGGGCTTTAATACCGAGTGCGGATAAGAGAGTGAATATTTGGACAGATTCTAAATACGCTTTTGGAATAATACATATACATGGAGCTTTATGGAAGGAAAGAGGATTGTTGACGGCTCAAGGTAGTATTATTAAATATCGAACCGAGATCTTACAGTTATTAGAGGCTGTGGTACTACCTCAGCAAGTGGCTGTAATGCATTGTCGAGGACATCAGAGGGATGACAGCGATGTGGCACAAGGAAACATGAAGGCAGACCAGGCAGCCAAAATTGCTGCACGGCAAGTATGGACTGAATTAGCTCTAATACCTACTAAGGTAAGCCCGATTACTGCTCATCTCTCTGTAAATCCCTTTTATACCCAAGAAGATGAAAAATTAGCCGATTTGGTAAAGGCACAGAAGAATTCACATGGATGGTATGTAACAGGTAATGGACAAGTAGTAGTGCCTGCTACAATTATGAAACGAATAATACAAACTGAACATAATAAATGCCATTGGGGAGCAGAAGCATTGGTGCAGTTTTTAAAGCGGAGCATTATATCTGCACAAATGTTAACAATAGCAAAAGGGGTGAATGCGAAGTGTCCAGTATGTTTAAAGAATAATCCGGTAATACGAAAACAAATTCCAATGGGAACTTTGAAAGTGGGAATAGAACCAGGTGACTATTGGCAAGTGGATTTTGCAGAATTACCTAAATCAAAAGGGTTTAAGTATTTATTGGTATACGTATGTACCTTTTCAGGGTGGCTAGAAGCATTTCCCTGTAGAACGAATCAAGCTAGAGAAGTAGTAAAAACTTTGTTAAAAGAGATCATACCTAGATTTGGGGTACCTTTAGGAATTTCTTCAGATCGAGGCCCACACTTTATAGCTAAAATAGTACAGGAAATTAGTGAAATGCTTGGAATTAGCTGGGATTTACATACACCGTGGAGGCCACAATCTAGTGGAAAGGTAGAAAGGATGAATCAAACATTAAAAGGACAAATTAAAAAGATATGCCAGGAAGCTCAAATCCAATGGCCACAGGCATTGCCCCTTGCTTTATTGAGAATTCGTATAAAACCTAGAGAAGGGTTGTCTGTAAGTCCCTATGAAATTCTGTACGGTAAGCCATATACTGCACCAACGAAGGGAATGGGAAGTGCAGATTTACACCTCCAAGGAGATCAAGATGTTTATAGTTATATAATTTCTTTAAGCAGATTACTCACAGCCTTACGTGCCGCGATCATCTGGAATCGCCCTTTGCCGTTGGAGAATCAACCAGGAGACCAAGCGTATGTTCGAAATTGGCAAACGGAGCCTTTAAAGGAACAGTGGCATGGACTTTATTTGGTGCTATTGATAACATTTACCGCTGTGAAAGTAGCAGGAATTGATAATTGGATTCATTATACCAGAGTGAAGAAGGTACCATCACAATGGGGGGTAAAAATGATCACTCCTACAAAACTGAGATTTACATCTTGGTAATACTATGCTGGGTAGGATTAAGTAATGGTTTCGCTCAAATAATACATACATATGCTACTGTACATATAGAAGAACGAATGGATGTAAATTTGACTTGTGATTTTGTTGGAGATATGAGAAGTTCAATCCAAGACATTAGTTGCTATTGGCAGAAGAATGAGTCCAAATTGTCAACTGGGTTTACAATCCGATGGGATAGTGATACACGAAGGGGTACTATGATTTTATCATTGCGAAATGTAAGTAAGACAGATGTAGGAAACCACACCTGTATTGTTTGGATTAAAGAGAGTTTTGATTATGGAAAAAGGGCATTAGAGGTTACTGCAAAATCAGAACCTATGCAGAAAAGAAACAGAGCCAGGAGAGAGTTAAAAGATTTGGAAAAAGACGAAATGCAACCAATACAAATAATCCAGGCGCCACAACAGGAAACACAAGAAAATCTAATGCAAAAGAAAGTTAGCTGAAAAACACCCAGTCTAGAACTGTACAAAAGTATACGCTTGTGACACCCCGAAAGTGAAGTTACCTTTCCACCTGTGGTCCTTGCATTAAGGACAGGTTGTGCCTGTAGAGGAATTAAATACTCCATGAGTGAACCTGTAATACAATTCGGAGTGAGAATAGATTGTAGAACTACGATCAGGAGCACAGGAAATTTAGTTTGGGTTACAAGTGATGGACAATGGACGACTCACCTCCCCTTGGATGGGTTGGTGACTGAAATAACTTTAGGGTTACCAACTCTCTGCCCAGTTTGGAAGAAAGCGCCATTTAAGGGTAGATTAGAAAATTTATGGATAATGAAGAGAGAAATAAAGGATGATGATGATTGGCAAGAACCATCATCCGGTGTGAAGTTAGGTTGGGCTTTAGAATCATTGTTTGCTCCAATTAGTGCTTATCGGAATAGAGAAATGTTGTACCGGTTGTTAGGACAAACGGAAAGGCTAGCAAGAGTGACTAAAGAAGGATTTAAGGAAATAAACTTACAATTACAGGCAACCACAAAAATGACCCTGCAAAATAGAATGGCATTAGATATGCTGTTGCTAAAAGAACATGGAGTATGTGGTTATTTACGAGATAAGATTGATCATTGTTGTGTACATATTCCGAATGTTACAGCCGCGGTAGAACGTGATTTGTCTCAGCTAACGCAAATTGAACATGCAACTGAGGAAGAAAGAGAAGAAAGTACCCATAATTGGGTTGCTGCTTTAGCAAAGTCATTTGGATTGAACATCTCTGGTTGGGTAGCATCTTTAATTCAATGGTGTATAATAATTATAATTATTATGTTAGCTATTATGGGAGTGTTGCGTTTGATTCAAAATATTGTTAATAAGGAACGGCAACACTTGGGGAAAATTTTAAAAGCTGTTACCAGGAAGAATCATGAACTTCCCCCGAGATATGAAGACATTGGAAATAATTCATTGCAGCTACAATCACCAGTTTGAGACGGTCCAAAGAATATGGAAATCTGCGGAACTGATGATGAAAATCCTTGCAGTCTGGAAGACTTGAAGTATTTTCAAAGGGGGGAATTGTTACATTATATTGATTAGAATAGGTTATACTTGGTAGACAAGATGAAGGTATAATTGCAGGTGTTGGGTACAGTACAATCTGATGAAGTGGGTACAGTACAATCTGATGAACTGGGTACAGCACAATCTGATGAACTAGGTAAATGATAAGCAAATCTTGGCAACAGTAACTGAAGAAACTATAAATGGGAAACAATCATGTAGCTTAGCAATTCTGTTGATTATGTTACGTAACCGAACACTATAAATATTAACCAAGTTAAACGGGGATTTGGGATTCTCAGCTTTGGACATGAGTCCCTGAGACCCCGGGCCCCGAATAAAGCACCGCATATAACTGCTTTCGTAGTTATGTGTTTCTTTACGGGCAACAGTTTTCTGGCGACCCAGATGGGACTTCGGGAGTAGTGTTGACGGTTCGCTTTCCGATTTTGCTCCGTGCCGGCACCGAGGAATTCTCGGGGAGCCATCGGCTGCGCCCGCTCTGCGCTGCTCCTGACGTCCCAAAGTGGTAAGCCCGAAGGTGCTTTATTGTAATATTTGGTCGGGTGCCTGCCTAATAAGACGTGACGGCGATTCACGCAAGGTTGGGCTAACGAGCTCGAGGTCTGGTCTGTGGAAGCCTAGGCGCTGGCCGTCAGACGGAGCGAAAGCCCCGCAGGTCCAGCACTCACGGACATACGTGGCTGTCTCGTGAGTTTGGTTTGGTCTTTTGTTTCCCATCAGAGGCTATCTTTCCATTTTCTACCCCGTAGATTTAGTGTGTGTGTGTGGAGTGAATGTGTAAGACCATGGTAATACCGGATAATTCTCCGTTAGGATGTTTATTAAAGCATTGGAAAAGTGCGGGATATTTTCAGAGTATGAGTAAAAGTCGATTTATAGATTATTGTACGAATTGGTGGCCACAATGTGAGTATGATGGACCCCGGTGGCCTGAACACGGAAGTTTAGATCCGGGTGTTATAGGTCCATTAATGAGATATTGTTAAGAACTTGAAAAATGGGATGAAGTACCATGTGTTGATCTATTTTATGATATACGTAATCATCCAGATATGCAGAGAGAATGTGGAATGTTGTTGGTACATCCCGAAAAAAAGATAAAACAAAACGTGAAGGATGTGTAGGTAATAAGAAGTGTATGACTTGTTTGGCAATACAAAATTCAATAAGAGAGCCAGAGGATGTATCACTTTTAGCATCACCGACGGCCCCTGTGATGTCCGATATAGATGCAGGGGACGATAGTGATACTGATAGTATTAAGGCGGTAAAACCGTCAGAATCAATTAATACTGGAGCGATCCAGATTAAGTTAACACCGAAGGGTTCGCCAGGGCATTCATCATGCCCAAGACAAGCGCAACGAACCCCAATTGCACAGAGAACAAGACAAGGGAGGAAGGAACAAGAGCAAAACAGTAAAGTATTATTAGCCCCTTTACGAGAGGCAATTTCGGGGACTGATAAAGTATATGGGAAAGTTCCTTTTTCCCCAGGAGATTTAGTAATTTGGAAGCAATCAGCTGGAAAGTGTACAATAATAGGGAAAAAAAAAAAAAAAAAAAAACAAACCACAAAGAGAAATCAGGCAGGATTATTAGCAATGTTACAACGAGTAAATCAAGGAATAAGAGGCAGAAGTAGAGGACGAGGTCGAGGAGGATACAGGGTAGGAGGCATGCGGGGAATACCTCAAAATCAGCTAGGGATAAATCAGTGTGCGTTTTGCAGACAACAGGGACATTGGAAAAATGAGTGCCCAGTGAAAATGAATTTGGCCCAGCAGACTTCAGTAGGAGGAACACCAATGGCAGAAACAATGATGTTAGGACATTTGGGGCAACATAGTAGCTGACTAAGTGATGGATTAAAAGTGACAACAGAAATTGATGGGGAAGAGAAACAATTATTGGTAGATACTGGGGCAACTTATTCTGTTTTAAATACTTGTTTAGGAAAGATAGGAGATACGATGATAACTGTGGTAGGAGCTACAGGAAAAACAGAGCAACGGCCCTTTCTGCGGCCATTGCATCTAAATTTTAGGGGTAAAGAATTAGATCATGAATTTCTCTATGTACCGGATTGTCCTACATCTTTGTTAGGACGAGATTTATTGTCAAGATTTAATGCTAAAATAATATTTGAAAATGGAAAAGCTAAGTTGCAGATACCTGAGGAAGAAATAGCTAGAATATTTATAGTAAAAGAAATAGCTAATACAACAATACCAATAGAGGTAGAAAACGCTGTAGTACCATGGGTATGGGAGACACAAGTACCGGGATTAGCGAAAGCAGCAAAACCTGTCATAGTAGAATTGAAAGAAGGTGTCCAACCGGTAAGAGTTAGACAATATCCTATACAGTTAGAAGCTAGGAAAGGGGTAGCACCATTAATTGCAAAATTTTTGATGCACAATGTGTTAGAAGAATGTGAATCTGAATATAATACACCGATATTTCCTATAAGAAAACCTAACGGAGATTATAGGTTAGTTCAAGATTTAAGAGCTGTAAACGAAATAGTTAAAGATATACATCCAGTAGTAGCAAATCCTTATACATTGTTAACATCTGTGGCAGAACAATTTAGATACTTTTCTGTAATTGATTTAAAAGATGCTTTCTTCTGCATCCCATTGGCATTACAAAGTAGGAAATTATTTGCGTTTGAATGGGAAAATCCGGATACAGGACGAAAACGACAGCTGACCTGGACCAGGTTACCACAAGGCTTCAAAAACAGTCCTACAATGTTTGGGAATCAGCTGGCACGAGAACTGGAGGATTGGAAGGAGCAAGGATATTTTCAATTACCATCAAAAGCATACTTATTGTTGCAATATGTGGATGACATTTTCGTGGCGACAGAAAGGTATGAAAACTGCATTACTGTTACAGTTGCGTGATTAAATTTACTGGGACAGAGCGGTTATCGAGTTTCTAAGGAAAAAGCCCAAATTGCCCGGGAAAAAGTGATATATCTGGGATGTGAAATTTCCCAAGGACAAAGACGGTTGGGGGTGAATAGAATACAAGCGATTTGTGCCATCCCTGAACCTAGAAATTTGCACGAGTTACGAACTTTTCTAGGAATGACAGGGTGGTGCAGACTCTGGATTTTGAATTACGGACTGTTAGCCAAACCACTGTATGCAGCTTTAAAAGAGCCACAATTAGTTTGGAGTTCAGAGTGTAAAAGGGCTTTTCAAGACTTAAAACAGGCTCTGCAAGAAGCCCCAGCATTAGGATTGCCTGATTTGACAAAAACATTTCAACTCTTTGTACATGAGCGGCAACGACTAGCGCTTGGAGTTTTAACTCAACGAATTGGATCATGGAAGAGACCGGTGGGCTATTTTTCCAAGCAGTTGGATATGGTAAGTGCCGGATGGCCTTCTTGCCTCCGAGCAGTGGCTGCTACTGTAACGTTAGTCCAAGAAGCTAGAAAATTGACATTGGGAACAAAAATGGAAGTATTTGTGCCCCACATGGTGATTGCGGTTTTGGAACAAAAGGGGGGTCATTGGTTGTCATCCAGTAGAATGTTGAAATATCAGGCAATATTGAGAGAACAGGATGATATATTTTTAAAGATAACAACATGTTTGAATCCCGCTGAATTTTTAGGTAGCAAAATAGAGGAAGGCGAGCTGGAACATGATTGTATTGAGGTGATCGAACAAACTTACGCCAGTAGGGTAGATCTGAAAGATATTCCCCTTGTAAATCCTGACTGGACATTATTTACAGACGGTAGCAGCTTTGTTGAGAATGGAACACGATATTCTGGATATGCTGTGGTTACTAAGCTTGAAGTAATTGAAGCAAAGGCATTAATGCCAGGAACGTCAGCGCAAAAGGCAGAACTGGTCGCTCTAATTCGGGCTTTAATACCGAGTGCGGATAAGAGAGTGAATATTTGGACAGATTCTAAATACGCTTTTGGAATAATACATATACATGGAGCTTTATGGAAGGAAAGAGGATTGTTGACGGCTCAAGGTAGTATTATTAAATATCGAACCGAGATCTTACAGTTATTAGAGGCTGTGGTACTACCTCAGCAAGTGGCTGTAATGCATTGTCGAGGACATCAGAGGGATGACAGCGATGTGGCACAAGGAAACATGAAGGCAGACCAGGCAGCCAAAATTGCTGCACGGCAAGTATGGACTGAATTAGCTCTAATACCTACTAAGGTAAGCCCGATTACTGCTCATCTCTCTGTAAATCCCTTTTATACCCAAGAAGATGAAAAATTAGCCGATTTGGTAAAGGCACAGAAGAATTCACATGGATGGTATGTAACAGGTAATGGACAAGTAGTAGTGCCTGCTACAATTATGAAACGAATAATACAAACTGAACATAATAAATGCCATTGGGGAGCAGAAGCATTGGTGCAGTTTTTAAAGCGGAGCATTATATCTGCACAAATGTTAACAATAGCAAAAGGGGTGAATGCGAAGTGTCCAGTATGTTTAAAGAATAATCCGGTAATACGAAAACAAATTCCAATGGGAACTTTGAAAGTGGGAATAGAACCAGGTGACTATTGGCAAGTGGATTTTGCAGAATTACCTAAATCAAAAGGGTTTAAGTATTTATTGGTATACGTATGTACCTTTTCAGGGTGGCTAGAAGCATTTCCCTGTAGAACGAATCAAGCTAGAGAAGTAGTAAAAACTTTGTTAAAAGAGATCATACCTAGATTTGGGGTACCTTTAGGAATTTCTTCAGATCGAGGCCCACACTTTATAGCTAAAATAGTACAGGAAATTAGTGAAATGCTTGGAATTAGCTGGGATTTACATACACCGTGGAGGCCACAATCTAGTGGAAAGGTAGAAAGGAAGAATCAAACATTAAAAGGACAAATTAAAAAGATATGCCAGGAAGCTCAAATCCAATGGCCACAGGCATTGCCCCTTGCTTTATTGAGAATTCGTATAAAACCTAGAGAAGGGTTGTCTGTAAGTCCCTATGAAATTCTGTACGGTAAGCCATATACTGCACCAACGAAGGGAATGGGAAGTGCAGATTTACACCTCCAAGGAGATCAAGATGTTTATAGTTATATAATTTCTTTAAGCAGATTACTCACAGCCTTACGTGCCGCGATCATCTGGAATCGCCCTTTGCCGTTGGAGAATCAACCAGGAGACCAAGCGTATGTTCGAAATTGGCAAACGGAGCCTTTAAAGGAACAGTGGCATGGACTTTATTTGGTGCTATTGATAACATTTACCGCTGTGAAAGTAGCAGGAATTGATAATTGGATTCATTATACCAGAGTGAAGAAGGTACCATCACAATGGGGGGTAAAAATGATCACTCCTACAAAACTGAGATTTACATCTTGGTAATACTATGCTGGGTAGGATTAAGTAATGGTTTCGCTCAAATAATACATACATATGCTACTGTACATATAGAAGAACGAATGGATGTAAATTTGACTTGTGATTTTGTTGGAGATATGAGAAGTTCAATCCAAGACATTAGTTGCTATTGGCAGAAGAATGAGTCCAAATTGTCAACTGGGTTTACAGTCCGATGGGACAGTGATACACGAAGGGGTACTATGATTTTATCATTGCGAAATGTAAGTAAGACAGATGTAGGAAACTACACCTGTATTGTTTGGATTAAAGAGAGTTTTGATTATGGAAAAAGGGCATTAGAGGTTACTGCAAAATCAGAACCTATGCAGAAAAGAAACAGAGCCAGGAGAGAGTTAAAAGATTTGGAAAAAGACGAAATGCAACCAATACAAATAATCCAGGCGCCACAACAGGAAACACAAGAAAATCTAATGCAAAAGAAAGTTAGCTGAAAAACACCCAGTCTAGAACTGTACAAAAGTATACACTTGTGACACCCCGAAAGTGAAGTTACCTTTCCACCTGTGGTCCTTGCATTAAGGACAGGTTGTGCCTGTAGAGGAATTAAATACTCCATGAGTGAACCTGTAATACAATTCGGAGTGGGAATAGATTGTAGAACTACGATCAGGAGCACAGGAAATTTAGTTTGGGTTACAAGTGATGGACAATGGACGACTCACCTCCCCTTGGATGGGTTGGTGACTGAAATAACTTTAGGGTTACCAACTCTCTGCCCAATTTGGAAGAAAGCGCCATTTAAGGGTAGATTAGAAAATTTATGGATAATGAAGAGAGAAATAAAGGATGATGATGATTGGCAAGAACCATCATCCGGTGTGAAGTTAGGTTGGGCTTTAGAATCATTGTTTGCTCCAATTAGTGCTTATCGGAATAGAGAAATGTTGTACCGGTTGTTAGGACAAACGGAAAGGCTAGCAAGAGTGACTAAAGAAGGATTTAAGGAAATAAACTTACAATTACAGGCAACCACAAAAATGACCCTGCAAAATAGAATGGCATTAGATATGCTGTTGCTAAAAGAACATGGAGTATGTGGTTATTTACGAGATAAGATTGATCATTGTTGTGTACATATTCCGAATGTTACAGCCGCGGTAGAACGTGATTTGTCTCAGCTAACGCAAATTGAACATGCAACTGAGGAAGAAAGAGAAGAAAGTGCCCATAATTGGGTTGCTGCTTTAGCAAAGTCATTTGGATTGAACATCTCTGGTTGGGTAGCATCTTTAATTCAATGGTGTATAATAATTATAATTATTATGTTAGCTATTATGGGAGTGTTGCGTTTGATTCAAAATATTGTTAATAAGGAACGGCAACACTTGGGGAAAATTTTAAAAGCTGTTACCAGGAAGAATCATGAACTTCCCCCGAGATATGAAGACATTGGAAATAATTCATTGCAGCTACAATCACCAGTTTGAGACGGTCCAAAGAATATGGAAATCTGCGGAACTGATGATGAAAATCCTTGCAGTCTGGAAGACTTGAAGTATTTTCAAAGGGGGGAATTGTTACATTATATTGATTAGAATAGGTTATACTTGGTAGACAAGATGGAGGTATAATTGCAGGTGTTGGGTACAGTACAATCTGATGAAGTGGGTACAGTACAATCTGATGAACTGGGTACAGCACAATCTGATGAACTAGGTAAATGATAAGCAAATCTTGGCAACAGTAACTGAAGAAACTATAAATGGGAAACAATCATGTAGCTTAGCAATTCTGTTGATTATGTTACGTAACCGAACACTATAAATATTAACCAAGTTAAACGGGGATTTGGGATTCTCAGCTTTGGACATGAGTCCCTGAGACCCCGGGCCCCGAATAAAGCACCGCATATAACTGCTTTCGTAGTTATGTGTTTCTTTACGGGCAACAGTTTTCTGGCGACCCAGATGGGACTTCGGGAGTAGTGTTGACGGTTCGCTTTCCGATTTTGCTCCGTGCCGGCACCGAGGAATTCTCGGGGAGCCATCGGCTGCGCCCGCTCTGCGCTGCTCCTGACGTCCCAAAGTGGTAAGCCCGAAGGTGCTTTATTGTAATATTTGGTCGGGTGCCTGCCTAATAAGACGTGACGGCGATTCACGCAAGGTTGGGCTAACGAGCTCGAGGTCTGGTCTGTGGAAGCCTAGGCGCTGGCCGTCAGACGGAGCGAAAGCCCCGCAGGTCCAGCACTCACGGACATACGTGGCTGTCTCGTGAGTTTGGTTTGGTCTTTTGTTTCCCATCAGAGGCTATCTTTCCGTTTTCTACCCCGTAGATTTAGTGTGTGTGTGTGGAGTGAATGTGTAAGACCATGGTAATACCGGATAATTCTCCGTTAGGATGTTTATTAAAGCATTGGAAAAGTGCGGGATATTTTCAGAGTATGAGTAAAAGTCGATTTATAGATTATTGTACGAATTGGTGGCCACAATATGAGTATGATGGACCCCGGTGGCCTGAACACGGAAGTTTAGATCCAGGTGTTATAGGTCCATTAATGAGATATTGTTAAGAACTTGAAAAATGGGATGAAGTACCATATGTTGATCTATTTTATGATATACGTAATCATCCAGATATGCAGAGAGAATGTGGAATGTTGTTGGTACATCCCGAAAAAAAGATAAAACAAAATGTGGAGGATGTGTAGGTAATAAGAAGTGTATGACTTGTTTGGCAATACAAAATTCAATAAGAGAGCCAGAGGATGTATCACTTTTAGCATCACCGACGGCCCCTGTGATGTCCGATATAGATGCAGGGGACGATAGTGATACTGATAGTATTAAGGCGGTAAAACCGTCAGAATCAATTAATACTGGAGCGATCCAGATTAAGTTAACACCGAAGGGTTCGCCAGGGCATTCATCATGCCCAAGACAAGCGCAACGAACCCCAATTGCACAGAGAACAAGACAAGGGAGGAAGGAACAAGAGCAAAACAGTAAAGTATTATTAGCCCCTTTACGAGAGGCAATTTCGGGGACTGATAAAGTATATGGGAAAGTTCCTTTTTCCCCAGGAGATTTAGTAATTTGGAAGCAATCAGCTGGAAAGTGTACAATAATAGGGAAAAAAAAAAAAAAAAAAAACAAACCACAAAGAGAAATCAGGCAGGATTATTAGCAATGTTACAACGAGTAAATCAAGGAATAAGAGGCAGAAGTAGAGGACGAGGTCGAGGAGGATACAGGGTAGGAGGCATGCGGGGAATACCTCAAAATCAGCTAGGGATAAATCAGTGTGCGTTTTGCAGACAACAGGGACATTGGAAAAATGAGTGCCCAGTGAAAATGAATTTGGCCCAGCAGACTTCAGTAGGAGGAACACCAATGGCAGAAACAATGATGTTAGGACATTTGGGGCAACATAGTAGCTGACTAAGTGATGGATTAAAAGTGACAACAGAAATTGATGGGGAAGAGAAACAATTATTGGTAGATACTGGGGCAACTTATTCTGTTTTAAATACTTGTTTAGGAAAGATAGGAGATACGATGATAACTGTGGTAGGAGCTACAGGAAAAACAGAGCAACGGCCCTTTCTGCGGCCATTGCATCTAAATTTTAGGGGTAAAGAATTAGATCATGAATTTCTCTATGTACCGGATTGTCCTACATCTTTGTTAGGACGAGATTTATTGTCAAGATTTAATGCTAAAATAATATTTGAAAATGGAAAAGCTAAGTTGCAGATACCTGAGGAAGAAATAGCTAGAATATTTATAGTAAAAGAAATAGCTAATACAACAATACCAATAGAGGTAGAAAACGCTGTAGTACCATGGGTATGGGAGACACAAGTACCGGGATTAGCGAAAGCAGCAAAACCTGTCATAGTAGAATTGAAAGAAGGTGTCCAACCGGTAAGAGTTAGACAATATCCTATACAGTTAGAAGCTAGGAAAGGGGTAGCACCATTAATTGCAAAATTTTTGATGCACAATGTGTTAGAAGAATGTGAATCTGAATATAATACACCAATATTTCCTATAAGAAAACCTAACGGAGATTATAGGTTAGTTCAAGATTTAAGAGCTGTAAACGAAATAGTTAAAGATATACATCCAGTAGTAGCAAATCCTTATACATTGTTAACATCTGTGGCAGAACAATTTAGATACTTTTCTGTAATTGATTTAAAAGATGCTTTCTTCTGCATCCCATTGGCATTACAAAGTAGGAAATTATTTGCGTTTGAATGGGAAAATCCGGATACAGGAAGAAAACGACAGCTGACCTGGACCAGGTTACCACAAGGCTTCAAAAACAGTCCTACAATATTTGGGAATCAGCTGGCACGAGAACTGGAGGATTGGAAGGAGCAAGGATATTTTCAATTACCATCAAAAGCATACTTATTGTTGCAATATGTGGATGACATTTTCGTGGCGACAGAAAGGTATGAAAACTGCATTACTGTTACAGTTGCGTGATTAAATTTACTGGGACAGAGCGGTTATCGAGTTTCTAAGGAAAAAGCCCAAATTGCCCGGGAAAAAGTGATATATCTGGGATGTGAAATTTCCCAAGGACAAAGACGGTTGGGGGTGAATAGAATACAAGCGATTTGTGCCATCCCTGAACCTAGAAATTTGCACGAGTTACGAACTTTTCTAGGAATGACAGGGTGGTGCAGACTCTGGATTTTGAATTATGGACTGTTAGCCAAACCACTGTATGCAGCTTTAAAAGAGCCACAATTAGTTTGGAGTTTAGAGTGTAAAAGGGCTTTTCAAGACTTAAAACAGGCTCTGCAAGAAGCCCCAGCATTAGGATTGCCTGATTTGACAAAAACATTTCAACTCTTTGTACATGAGCGGCAACGACTAGCGCTTGGAGTTTTAACTCAACGAATTGGATCATGGAAGAGACCGGTGGGCTATTTTTCCAAGCAGTTGGATATGGTAAGTGCCGGATGGCCTTCTTGCCTCCGAGCAGTGGCTGCTACTGTAACGTTAGTCCAGGAAGCTAGAAAATTGACATTGGGAACAAAAATGGAAGTATTTGTGCCCCACATGGTGATTGCAGTTTTGGAACAAAAGGGGGGTCATTGGTTGTCATCCAGTAGAATGTTGAAATATCAGGCAATATTGAGAGAACAGGATGATATATTTTTAAAGATAACAACATGTTTGAATCCCGCTGAATTTTTAGGTAGCAAAATAGAGGAAGGCGAGCTGGAACATGATTGTATTGAGGTGATCGAACAAACTTACGCCAGTAGGGTAGATCTGAAAGATATTCCCCTTGTAAATCCTGACTGGACATTATTTACAGACGGTAGCAGCTTTGTTGAGAATGGAACACGATATTCTGGATATGCTGTGGTTACTAAGCTTGAAGTAATTGAAGCAAAGGCATTAATGCCAGGAACGTCAGCGCAAAAGGCAGAACTGGTCGCTCTAATTCGGGCTTTAATACCGAGTACGGATAAGAGAGTGAATATTTGGACAGATTCTAAATACGCTTTTGGAATAATACATATACATGGAGCTTTATGGAAGGAAAGAGGATTGTTGACGGCTCAAGGTAGTATTATTAAATATCGAACCGAGATCTTACAGTTATTAGAGGCTGTGGTACTACCTCAGCAAGTGGCTGTAATGCATTGTCGAGGACATCAGAGGGATGACAGCGATGTGGCACAAGGAAACATGAAGGCAGACCAGGCAGCCAAAATTGCTGCACGGCAAGTATGGACTGAATTAGCTCTAATACCTACTAAGGTAAGCCCGATTACTGCTCATCTCTCTGTAAATCCCTTTTATACCCAAGAAGATGAAAAATTAGCCGATTTGGTAAAGGCACAGAAGAATTCACATGGATGGTATGTAACAGGTAATGGACAAGTAGTAGTGCCTGCTACAATTATGAAACGAATAATACAAACTGAACATAATAAATGCCATTGGGGAGCAGAAGCATTGGTGCAGTTTTTAAAGCGGAGCATTATATCTGCACAAATGTTAACAATAGCAAAAGGGGTGAATGCGAAGTGTCCAGTATGTTTAAAGAATAATCCGGTAATACGAAAACAAATTCAAATGGGAACTTTGAAAGTGGGAATAGAACCAGGTGACTATTGGCAAGTGGATTTTGCAGAATTACCTAAATCAAAAGGGTTTAAGTATTTATTGGTATACGTATGTACCTTTTCAGGGTGGCTAGAAGCATTTCCCTGTAGAACGAATCAAGCTAGAGAAGTAGTAAAAACTTTGTTAAAAGAGATCATACCTAGATTTGGGGTACCTTTAGGAATTTCTTCAGATCGAGGCCCACACTTTATAGCTAAAATAGTACAGGAAATTAGTGAAATGCTTGGAATTAGCTGGGATTTACATACACCGTGGAGGCCACAATCTAGTGGAAAGGTAGAAAGGAAGAATCAAACATTAAAAGGACAAATTAAAAAGATATGCCAGGAAGCTCAAATCCAATGGCCACAGGCATTGCCCCTTGCTTTATTGAGAATTCGTATAAAACCTAGAGAAGGGTTGTCTGTAAGTCCCTATGAAATTCTGTACGGTAAGCCATATACTGCACCAACGAAGGGAATGGGAAGTGCAGATTTACACCTCCAAGGAGATCAAGATGTTTATAGTTATATAATTTCTTTAAGCAGATTACTCACAGCCTTACGTGCCGCGATCATCTGGAATCGCCCTTTGCCGTTGGAGAATCAACCAGGAGACCAAGCGTATGTTCGAAATTGGCAAACGGAGCCTTTAAAGGAACAGTGGCATGGACTTTATTTGGTACTGTTGATAACATTTACCGCTGTGAAAGTAGCAGGAATTGATAATTGGATTCATTATACCAGAGTGAAGAAGGTACCATCACAATGGGGGGTAAAAATGATCACTCCTACAAAACTGAGATTTACATCTTGGTAA
Organism: Apteryx mantelli; assembly: GCF_036417845.1. NCBI lineage: Eukaryota > Metazoa > Chordata > Aves > Apterygiformes > Apterygidae > Apteryx > Apteryx mantelli. The sequence goes on along the minus strand of NW_027118513.1, from coordinate 115,334 downwards.
TACTATGCTGGGTAGGATTAAGTAATGGTTTCGCTCAAATAATACATACATATGCTACTGTACATATAGAAGAACGAATGGATGTAAATTTGACTTGTGATTTTGTTGGAGATATGAGAAGTTCAATCCAAGACATTAGTTGCTATTGGCAGAAGAATGAGTCCAAATTGTCAAGTGGGTTTACAATCCGATGGGATAGTGATACACGAAGGGGTACTATGATTTTATCATTGCGAAATGTAAGTAAGACAGATGTAGGAAACTACACCTGTATTGTTTGGATTAAAGAGAGTTTTGATTATGGAAAAAGGGCATTAGAGGTTACTGCAAAATCAGAACCTATGCAGAAAAGAAACAGAGCCAGGAGAGAGTTAAAAGATTTGGAAAAAGACGAAATGCAACCAATACAAATAATCCAGGCGCCACAACAGGAAACACAAGAAAATCCAATGCAAAAGAAAGTTAGCTGAAAAACACCCAGTCTAGAACTGTACAAAAGTATACACTTGTGACACCCCGAAAGTGAAGTTACCTTTCCACCTGTGGTCCTTGCATTAAGGACAGGTTGTGCCTGTAGAGGAATTAAATACTCCATGAGTGAACCTGTAATACAATTCGGAGTGGGAATAGATTGTAGAACTACGATCAGGAGCACAGGAAATTTAGTTTGGGTTACCAGTGATGGACAATGGACGACTCACCTCCCCTTGGATGGGTTGGTGACTGAAATAACTTTAGGGTTACCAACTCTCTGCCCAATTTGGAAGAAAGCGCCGTTTAAGGGTAGATTAGAAAATTTATGGATAATGAAGAGAGAAATAAAGGATGATGATGATTGGCAAGAACCATCATCCGGTGTGAAGTTAGGTTGGGCTTTAGAATCATTGTTTGCTCCAATTAGTACTTATCGGAATAGAGAAATGTTGTACCGGTTGTTAGGACAAACGGAAAGGCTAGCAAGAGTGACTAAAGAAGGATTTAAGGAAATAAACTTACAATTACAGGCAACCACAAAAATGACCCTGCAAAATAGAATGGCATTAGATATGCTGTTGCTAAAAGAACATGGAGTATGTGGTTATTTACGAGATAAGATTGATCATTGTTGTGTACATATTCCGAATGTTACAGCCGCGGTAGAACGTGATTTGTCTCAGCTAACGCAAATTGAACGTGCAACTGAGGAAGAAAGAGAAGAAAGTGCCCATAATTGGGTGGCTGCTTTAGCAAAGTCATTTGGATTGAACATCTCTGGTTGGGTAGCATCTTTAATTCAATGGTGTATAATAATTATAATTATTATGTTAGCTATTATGGGAGTGTTGCGTTTGATTCAAAATATTGTTAATAAGGAACGGCAACACTTGGGGAAAATTTTAAAAGCTGTTACCAGGAAGAATCATGAACTTCCCCCGAGATATGAAGACATTGGAAATAATTCATTGCAGCTACAATCACCAGTTTGAGACGGTCCAAAGAATATGGAAATCTGCGGAACTGATGATGAAAATCCTTGCAGTCTGGAAGACTTGAAGTATTTTCAAAGGGGGGAATTGTTACATTATATTGATTAGAATAGGTTATACTTGGTAGACAAGATGGAGGTATAATTGCAGGTGTTGGGTACAGTACAATCTGATGAAGTGGGTACAGTACAATCTGATGAACTGGGTACAGCACAATCTGATGAACTAGGTAAATGATAAGCAAATCTTGGCAACAGTAACTGAAGAAACTATAAATGGGAAACAATCATGTAGCTTAGCAATTCTGTTGATTATGTTACGTAACCGAACACTATAAATATTAACCAAGTTAAACGGGGATTTGGGATTCTCAGCTTTGGACATGAGTCCCTGAGACCCCGGGCCCTGAATAAAGCACCGCATATAACTGCTTTCGTAGTTATGTGTTTCTTTACGGGCAACAGTTTTCTGGCGACCCAGATGGGACTTCGGGAGTAGTGTTGACGGTTCGCTTTCCGATTTTGCTCCGTGCCGGCACCGAGGAATTCTCGGGGAGCCATCGGCTGCGCCCGCTCTGCGCTGCTCCTGACGTCCCAAAGTGGTAAGCCCGAAGGTGCTTTATTGTAATATTTGGTCGGGTGCCTGCCTAATAAGACGTGACGGCGATTCACGCAAGGTTGGGCTAACGAGCTCGAGGTCTGGTCTGTGGAAGCCTAGGCGCTGGCCGTCAGACGGAGCGAAAGCCCCGCAGGTCCAGCACTCACGGACATACGTGGCTGTCTCGTGAGTTTGGTTTGGTCTTTTGTTTCCCATCAGAGGCTATCTTTCCGTTTTCTACCCCGTAGATTTAGTGTGTGTGTGTGGAGTGAGTGTGTAAGACCATGGTAATACCGGATAATTCTCCGTTAGGATGTTTATTAAAGCATTGGAAAAGTGCGGGATATTTTCAGAGTATGAGTAAAAGTCGATTTATAGATTATTGTACGAATTGGTGGCCACAATATGAGTATGATGGACCCCGGTGGCCTGAACACGGAAGTTTAGATCCGGGTGTTATAGGTCCATTAATGAGATATTGTTAAGAACTTGAAAAATGGGATGAAGTACCATATGTTGATCTATTTTATGATATACGTAATCATCCAGATATGCAGAGAGAATGTGGAATGTTGTTGGTACATCCCGAAAAAAAGATAAAACAAAATGTGAAGGATGTGTAGGTAATAAGAAGCGTATGACTTGTTTGGCAATACAAAATTCAATAAGAGAGCCAGAGGAGGTATCACTTTTAGCATCACCGACGGCCCCTGTGATGTCCGATATAGATGCAGGGGACGATAGTGATACTGATAGTATTAAGGCGGTAAAACCGTCAGAATCAATTAATACTGGAGCGATCCAGATTAAGTTAACACCGAAGGGTTCGCCAGGGCATTCATCATGCCCAAGACAAGCGCAACGAACCCCAATTGCACAGAGAACAAGACAAGGGAGGAAGGAACAAGAGCAAAACAGTAAAGTATTATTAGCCCCTTTACGAGAGGCAATTTCGGGGACTGATAAAGTATATGGGAAAGTTCCTTTTTCCCCAGGAGATTTAGTAATTTGGAAGCAATCAGCTGGAAAGTGTACAATAATAGGGAAAAAAAAAAAAAAAAAACCACAAAGAGAAATCAGGCAGGATTATTAGCAATGTTACAACGAGTAAATCAAGGAATAAGAGGCAGAAGTAGAGGACGAGGTCGAGGAGGATACAGGGTAGGAGGCATGCGGGGAATACCTCAAAATCAGCTAGGGATAAATCAGTGTGCGTTTTGCAGACAACAGGGACATTGGAAAAATGAGTGCCCAGTGAAAATGAATTTGGCCCAGCAGACTTCAGTAGGAGGAACACCAATGGCAGAAACAATGATGTTAGGACATTTGGGGCAACATAGTAGCTGACTAAGTGATGGATTAAAAGTGACAACAGAAATTGATGGGGAAGAGAAACAATTATTGGTAGATACTGGGGCAACTTATTCTGTTTTAAATACTTGTTTAGGAAAGATAGGAGATACGATGATAACTGTGGTAGGAGCTACAGGAAAAACAGAGCAACGGCCCTTTCTGCGGCCATTGCATCTAAATTTTAGGGGTAAAGAATTAGATCATGAATTTCTCTATGTACCGGATTGTCCTACATCTTTGTTAGGACGAGATTTATTGTCAAGATTTAATGCTAAAATAATATTTGAAAATGGAAAAGCTAAGTTGCAGATACCTGAGGAAGAAATAGCTAGAATATTTATAGTAAAAGAAATAGCTAATACAACAATACCAATAGAGGTAGAAAACGCTGTAGTACCATGGGTATGGGAGACACAAGTACCGGGATTAGCGAAAGCAGCAAAACCTGTCATAGTAGAATTGAAAGAAGGTGTCCAACCGGTAAGAGTTAGACAATATCCTATACAGTTAGAAGCTAGGAAAGGGGTAGCACCATTAATTGCAAAATTTTTGATGCACAGTGTGTTAGAAGAATGTGAATCTGAATATAATACACCAATATTTCCTATAAGAAAACCTAACGGAGATTATAGGTTAGTTCAAGATTTAAGAGCTGTAAACGAAATAGTTAAAGATATACATCCAGTAGTAGCAAATCCTTATACATTGTTAACATCTGTGGCAGAACAATTTAGATACTTTTCTGTAATTGATTTAAAAGATGCTTTCTTCTGCATCCCATTGGCATTACAAAGTAGGAAATTATTTGCGTTTGAATGGGAAAATCCGGATACAGGACGAAAACGACAGCTGACCTGGACCAGGTTACCACAAGGCTTCAAAAACAGTCCTACAATATTTGGGAATCAGCTGGCACGAGAACTGGAGGATTGGAAGGAGCAAGGATATTTTCAATTACCATCAAAAGCATACTTATTGTTGCAATATGTGGATGACATTTTCGTGGCGACAGAAAGGTATGAAAACTGCATTACTGTTACAGTTGCGTGATTAAATTTACTGGGACAGAGCGGTTATCGAGTTTCTAAGGAAAAAGCCCAAATTGCCCGGGAAAAAGTGATATATCTGGGATGTGAAATTTCCCAAGGACAAAGACGGTTGGGGGTGAATAGAATACAAGCGATTTGTGCCATCCCTGAACCTAGAAATTTGCACGAGTTACGAACTTTTCTAGGAATGACAGGGTGGTGCAGACTCTGGATTTTGAATTATGGACTGTTAGCCAAACCACTGTATGCAGCTTTAAAAGAGCCACAATTAGTTTGGAGTTTAGAGTGTAAAAGGGCTTTTCAAGACTTAAAACAGGCTCTGCAAGAAGCCCCAGCATTAGGATTGCCTGATTTGACAAAAACATTTCAACTCTTTGTACATGAGCGGCAACGACTAGCGCTTGGAGTTTTAACTCAACGAATTGGATCATGGAAGAGACCGGTGGGCTATTTTTCCAAGCAGTTGGATATGGTAAGTGCCGGATGGCCTTCTTGCCTCCGAGCAGTGGCTGCTACTGTAATGTTAGTCCAAGAAGCTAGAAAATTGACATTGGGAACAAAAATGGAAGTATTTGTGCCCCACATGGTGATTGCAGTTTTGGAACAAAAGGGGGGTCATTGGTTGTCATCCAGTAGAATGTTGAAATATCAAGCAATATTGAGAGAACAGGATGATATATTTTTAAAGATAACAACATGTTTGAATCCCGCTGAATTTTTAGGTAGCAAAATAGAGGAAGGCGAGCTGGAACATGATTGTATTGAGGTGATCGAACAAACTTACGCCAGTAGGGTAGATCTGAAAGATATTCCCCTTGTAAATCCTGATTGGACATTATTTACAGACGGTAGCAGCTTTGTTGAGAATGGAACGCGATATTCTGGATATGCTGTGGTTACTAAGCTTGAAGTAATTGAAGCAAAGGCATTAATGCCAGGAACGTCAGCGCAAAAGGCAGAACTGGTCGCTCTAATTCGGGCTTTAATACCGAGTACGGATAAGAGGGTGAATATTTGGGCAGATTCTAAATACGCTTTTGGAATAATACATATACATGGAGCTTTATGGAAGGAAAGAGGATTGTTGACGGCTCAAGGTAGTATTACTAAATATCGAACCGAGATCTTACAGTTATTAGAGGCTGTGGTACTACCTCAGCAAGTGGCTGTAATGCATTGTCGAGGACATCAGAGGGATGACAGCGATGTGGCACAAGGAAACATGAAGGCAGACCAGGCAGCCAAAATTGCTGCACGGCAAGTATGGACTGAATTAGCTCTAATACCTACTAAGGTAAGCCCGATTACTGCTCATCTCTCTGTAAATCCCTTTTATACCCAAGAAGATGAAAAATTAGCCGATTTGGTAAAGGCACAGAAGAATTCACATGGATGGTATGTAACAGGTAATGGACAAGTAGTAGTGCCTGCTACAATTATGAAACGAATAATACAAACTGAACATAATAAATGCCATTGGGGAGCAGAAGCATTGGTGCAGTTTTTAAAGCGGAGCATTATATCTGCACAAATGTTAACAATAGCAAAAGGGGTGAATGCGAAGTGTCCAGTATGTTTAAAGAATAATCCGGTAATACGAAAACAAATTCCAATGGGAACTTTGAAAGTGGGAATAGAACCAGGTGACTATTGGCAAGTGGATTTTGCAGAATTACCTAAATCAAAAGGGTTTAAGTATTTATTGGTATACGTATGTACCTTTTCAGGGTGGCTAGAAGCATTTCCCTGTAGAACGAATCAAGCTAGAGAAGTAGTAAAAACTTTGTTAAAAGAGATCATACCTAGATTTGGGGTACCTTTAGGAATTTCTTCAGATCGAGGCCCACACTTTATAGCTAAAATAGTACAGGAAATTAGTGAAATGCTTGGAATTAGCTGGGATTTACATACACCGTGGAGGCCACAATCTAGTGGAAAGGTAGAAAGGAAGAATCAAACATTAAAAGGACAAATTAAAAAGATATGCCAGGAAGCTCAAATCCAATGGCCACAGGCATTGCCCCTTGCTTTATTGAGAATTCGTATAAAACCTAGAGAAGGGTTGTCTGTAAGTCCCTATGAAATTCTGTACGGTAAGCCATATACTGCACCAACGAAGGGAATGGGAAGTGCAGATTTACACCTCCAAGGAGATCAAGATGTTTATAGTTATATAATTTCTTTAAGCAGATTACTCACAGCCTTACGTGCCGCGATCATCTGGAATCGCCCTTTGCCGTTGGAGAATCAACCAGGAGACCAAGCGTATGTTCGAAATTGGCAAACGGAGCCTTTAAAGGAACAGTGGCATGGACTTTATTTGGTGCTATTGATAACATTTACCGCTGTGAAAGTAGCAGGAATTGATAATTGGATTCATTATACCAGAGTGAAGAAGGTACCATCACAATGGGGGGTAAAAATGATCACTCCTACAAAACTGAGATTTACATCTTGGTAATACTATGCTGGGTAGGATTAAGTAATGGTTTCGCTCAAATAATACATACATATGCTACTGTACATATAGAAGAACGAATGGATGTAAATTTGACTTGTGATTTTGTTGGAGATATGAGAAGTTCAATCCAAGACATTAGTTGCTATTGGCAGAAGAATGAGTCCAAATTGTCAAGTGGGTTTACAATCCGATGGGATAGTGATACACGAAGGGGTACTATGATTTTATCATTGCGAAATGTAAGTAAGACAGATGTAGGAAACTACACCTGTATTGTTTGGATTAAAGAGAGTTTTGATTATGGAAAAAGGGCATTAGAGGTTACTGCAAAATCAGAACCTATGCAGAAAAGAAACAGAGCCAGGAGAGAGTTAAAAGATTTGGAAAAAGACGAAATGCAACCAATACAAATAATCCAGGCGCCACAACAGGAAACACAAGAAAATCCAATGCAAAAGAAAGTTAGCTGAAAAACACCCAGTCTAGAACTGTACAAAAGTATACACTTGTGACACCCCGAAAGTGAAGTTACCTTTCCACCTGTGGTCCTTGCATTAAGGACAGGTTGTGCCTGTAGAGGAATTAAATACTCAATGAGTGAACCTGTAATACAATTCGGAGTGGGAATAGATTGTAGAACTACGATCAGGAGCACAGGAAATTTAGTTTGGGTTACAAGTGATGGACAATGGACGACTCACCTCCCCTTGGATGGGTTGGTGACTGAAATAACTTTAGGGTTACCAACTCTCTGCCCAATTTGGAAGAAAGCGCCATTTAAGGGTAGATTAGAAAATTTATGGATAATGAAGAGAGAAATAAAGGATGATGATGATTGGCAAGAACCATCATCCGGTGTGAAGTTAGGTTGGGCTTTAGAATCATTGTTTGCTCCAATTAGTACTTATCGGAATAGAGAAATGTTGTACCGGTTGTTAGGACAAACGGAAAGGCTAGCAAGAGTGACTAAAGAAGGATTTAAGGAAATAAACTTACAATTACAGGCAACCACAAAAATGACCCTGCAAAATAGAATGGCATTAGATATGCTGTTGCTAAAAGAACATGGAGTATGTGGTTATTTACGAGATAAGATTGATCATTGTTGTGTACATATTCCGAATGTTACAGCCGCGGTAGAACGTGATTTGTCTCAGCTAACGCAAATTGAACGTGCAACTGAGGAAGAAAGAGAAGAAAGTGCCCATAATTGGGTGGCTGCTTTAGCAAAGTCATTTGGATTGAACATCTCTGGTTGGGTAGCATCTTTAATTCAATGGTGTATAATAATTATAATTATTATGTTAGCTATTATGGGAGTGTTGCGTTTGATTCAAAATATTGTTAATAAGGAACGGCAACACTTGGGGAAAATTTTAAAAGCTGTTACCAGGAAGAATCATGAACTTCCCCCGAGATATGAAGACATTGGAAATAATTCATTGCAGCTACAATCACCAGTTTGAGACGGTCCAAAGAATATGGAAATCTGCGGAACTGATGATGAAAATCCTTGCAGTCTGGAAGACTTGAAGTATTTTCAAAGGGGGGAATTGTTACATTATATTGATTAGAATAGGTTATACTTGGTAGACAAGATGAAGGTATAATTGCAGGTGTTGGGTACAGTACAATCTGATGAAGTGGGTACAGTACAATCTGATGAACTGGGTACAGCACAATCTGATGAACTAGGTAAATGATAAGCAAATCTTGGCAACAGTAACTGAAGAAACTATAAATGGGAAACAATCATGTAGCTTAGCAATTCTGTTGATTATGTTACGTAACCGAACACTATAAATATTAACCAAGTTAAACGGGGATTTGGGATTCTCAGCTTTGGACATGAGTCCCTGAGACCCCGGGCCCCGAATAAAGCACCGCATATAACTGCTTTCGTAGTTATGTGTTTCTTTACGGGCAACAGTTTTCTGGCGACCCAGATGGGACTTCGGGAGTAGTGTTGACGGTTCGCTTTCCGATTTTGCTCCGTGCCGGCACCGAGGAATTCTCGGGGAGCCATCGGCTGCGCCCGCTCTGCGCTGCTCCTGACGTCCCAAAGTGGTAAGCCCGAAGGTGCTTTATTGTAATATTTGGTCGGGTGCCTGCCTAATAAGACGTGACGGCGATTCACGCAAGGTTGGGCTAACGAGCTCGAGGTCTGGTCTGTGGAAGCCTAGGCGCTGGCCGTCAGACGGAGCGAAAGCCCCGCAGGTCCAGCACTCACGGACATACGTGGCTGTCTCGTGAGTTTGGTTTGGTCTTTTGTTTCCCATCAGAGGCTATCTTTCCGTTTTCTACCCCGTAGATTTAGTGTGTGTGTGTGGAGTGAGTGTGTAAGACCATGGTAATACCGGATAATTCTCCGTTAGGATGTTTATTAAAGCATTGGAAAAGTGCGGGATATTTTCAGAGTATGAGTAAAAGTCGATTTATAGATTATTGTACGAATTGGTGGCCACAATATGAGTATGATGGACCCCGGTGGCCTGAACACGGAAGTTTAGATCCGGGTGTTATAGGTCCATTAATGAGATATTGTTAAGAACTTGAAAAATGGGATGAAGTACCATATGTTGATCTATTTTATGATATACGTAATCATCCAGATATGCAGAGAGAATGTGGAATGTTGTTGGTACATCCCGAAAAAAAGATAAAACAAAATGTGAAGGATGTGTAGGTAATAAGAAGTGTATGACTTGTTTGGCAATACAAAATTCAATAAGAGAGCCAGAGGAGGTATCACTTTTAGCATCACCGACGGCCCCTGTGATGTCCGATATAGATGCAGGGGACGATAGTGATACTGATAGTATTAAGGCGGTAAAACCGTCAGAATCAATTAATACTGGAGCGATCCAGATTAAGTTAACACCGAAGGGTTCGCCAGGGCATTCATCATGCCCAAGACAAGCGCAACGAACCCCAATTGCACAGAGAACAAGACAAGGGAGGAAGGAACAAGAGCAAAACAGTAAAGTATTATTAGCCCCTTTACAAGAGGCAATTTCGGGGACTGATAAAGTATATGGGAAAGTTCCTTTTTCCCCAGGAGATTTAGTAATTTGGAAGCAATCAGCTGGAAAGTGTACAATAATAGGGAGAAAAAAAAAAAAAAAACCACAAAGAGAAATCAGGCAGGATTATTAGCAATGTTACAACGAGTAAATCAAGGAATAAGAGGCAGAAGTAGAGGACGAGGTCGAGGAGGATACAGGGTAGGAGGCATGCGGGGAATACCTCAAAATCAGCTAGGGATAAATCAGTGTGCGTTTTGCAGACAACAGGGACATTGGAAAAATGAGTGCCCAGTGAAAATGAATTTGGCCCAGCAGACTTCAGTAGGAGGAACACCAATGGCAGAAACAATGATGTTAGGACATTTGGGGCAACATAGTAGCTGACTAAGTGATGGATTAAAAGTGACAACAGAAATTGATGGGGAAGAGAAACAATTATTGGTAGATGCTGGGGCAACTTATTCTGTTTTAAATACTTGTTTAGGAAAGATAGGAGATACGATGATAACTGTGGTAGGAGCTACAGGAAAAACAGAGCAACGGCCCTTTCTGCGGCCATTGCATCTAAATTTTAGGGGTAAAGAATTAGATCATGAATTTCTCTATGTACCGGATTGTCCTACATCTTTGTTAGGACGAGATTTATTGTCAAGATTTAATGCTAAAATAATATTTGAAAATGGAAAAGCTAAGTTGCAGATACCTGAGGAAGAAATAGCTAGAATATTTATAGTAAAAGAAATAGCTAATACAACAATACCAATAGAGGTAGAAAACGCTGTAGTACCATGGGTATGGGAGACACAAGTACCGGGATTAGCGAAAGCAGCAAAACCTGTCATAGTAGAATTGAAAGAAGGTGTCCAACCGGTAAGAGTTAGACAATATCCTATACAGTTAGAAGCTAGGAAAGGGGTAGCACCATTAATTGCAAAATTTTTGATGCACAGTGTGTTAGAAGAATGTGAATCTGAATATAATACACCAATATTTCCTATAAGAAAACCTAACGGAGATTATAGGTTAGTTCAAGATTTAAGAGCTGTAAACGAAATAGTTAAAGATATACATCCAGTAGTAGCAAATCCTTATACATTGTTAACATCTGTGGCAGAACAATTTAGATACTTTTCTGTAATTGATTTAAAAGATGCTTTCTTCTGCATCCCATTGGCATTACAAAGTAGGAAATTATTTGCGTTTGAATGGGAAAATCCGGATACAGGACGAAAACGACAGCTGACCTGGACCAGGTTACCACAAGGCTTCAAAAACAGTCCTACAATATTTGGGAATCAGCTGGCACGAGAACTGGAGGATTGGAAGGAGCAAGGATATTTTCAATTACCATCAAAAGCATACTTATTGTTGCAATATGTGGATGACATTTTTGTGGCGACAGAAAGGTATGAAAACTGCATTACTGTTACAGTTGCGTGATTAAATTTACTGGGACAGAGCGGTTATCGAGTTTCTAAGGAAAAAGCCCAAATTGCCCGGGAAAAAGTGATATATCTGGGATGTGAAATTTCCCAAGGACAAAGACGGTTGGGGGTGAATAGAATACAAGCGATTTGTGCCATCCCTGAACCTAGAAATTTGCACGAGTTACGAACTTTTCTAGGAATGACAGGGTGGTGCAGACTCTGGATTTTGAATTATGGACTGTTAGCCAAACCACTGTATGCAGCTTTAAAAGAGCCACAATTAGTTTGGAGTTTAGAGTGTAAAAGGGCTTTTCAAGACTTAAAACAGGCTCTGCAAGAAGCCCCAGCATTAGGATTGCCTGATTTGACAAAAACATTTCAACTCTTTGTACATGAGCGGCAACGACTAGCGCTTGGAGTTTTAACTCAACGAATTGGATCATGGAAGAGACCGGTGGGCTATTTTTCCAAGCAGTTGGATATGGTAAGTGCCGGATGGCCTTCTTGCCTCCGAGCAGTGGCTGCTACTGTAATGTTAGTCCAAGAAGCTAGAAAATTGACATTGGGAACAAAAATGGAAGTATTTGTGCCCCACATGGTGATTGCAGTTTTGGAACAAAAGGGGGGTCATTGGTTGTCATCCAGTAGAATGTTGAAATATCAAGCAATATTGAGAGAACAGGATGATATATTTTTAAAGATAACAACATGTTTGAATCCCGCTGAATTTTTAGGTAGCAAAATAGAGGAAGGCGAGCTGGAACATGATTGTATTGAGGTGATCGAACAAACTTACGCCAGTAGGGTAGATCTGAAAGATATTCCCCTTGTAAATCCTGATTGGACATTATTTACAGACGGTAGCAGCTTTGTTGAGAATGGAACGCGATATTCTGGATATGCTGTGGTTACTAAGCTTGAAGTAATTGAAGCAAAGGCATTAATGCCAGGAACGTCAGCGCAAAAGGCAGAACTGGTCGCTCTAATTCGGGCTTTAATACCGAGTACGGATAAGAGGGTGAATATTTGGGCAGATTCTAAATACGCTTTTGGAATAATACATATACATGGAGCTTTATGGAAGGAAAGAGGATTGTTGACGGCTCAAGGTAGTATTACTAAATATCGAACCGAGATCTTACAGTTATTAGAGGCTGTGGTACTACCTCAGCAAGTGGCTGTAATGCATTGTCGAGGACATCAGAGGGATGACAGCGATGTGGCACAAGGAAACATGAAGGCAGACCAGGCAGCCAAAATTGCTGCACGGCAAGTATGGACTGAATTAGCTCTAATACCTACTAAGGTAAGCCCGATTACTGCTCATCTCTCTGTAAATCCCTTTTATACCCAAGAAGATGAAAAATTAGCCGATTTGGTAAAGGCACAGAAGAATTCACATGGATGGTATGTAACAGGTAATGGACAAGTAGTAGTGCCTGCTACAATTATGAAACGAATAATACAAACTGAACATAATAAATGCCATTGGGGAGCAGAAGCATTGGTGCAGTTTTTAAAGCGGAGCATTATATCTGCACAAATGTTAACAATAGCAAAAGGGGTGAATGCGAAGTGTCCAGTATGTTTAAAGAATAATCCGGTAATACGAAAACAAATTCCAATGGGAACTTTGAAAGTGGGAATAGAACCAGGTGACTATTGGCAAGTGGATTTTGCAGAATTACCTAAATCAAAAGGGTTTAAGTATTTATTGGTATACGTATGTACCTTTTCAGGGTGGCTAGAAGCATTTCCCTGTAGAACGAATCAAGCTAGAGAAGTAGTAAAAACTTTGTTAAAAGAGATCATACCTAGATTTGGGGTACCTTTAGGAATTTCTTCAGATCGAGGCCCACACTTTATAGCTAAAATAGTACAGGAAATTAGTGAAATGCTTGGAATTAGCTGGGATTTACATACACCGTGGAGGCCACAATCTAGTGGAAAGGTAGAAAGGAAGAATCAAACATTAAAAGGACAAATTAAAAAGATATGCCAGGAAGCTCAAATCCAATGGCCACAGGCATTGCCCCTTGCTTTATTGAGAATTCGTATAAAACCTAGAGAAGGGTTGTCTGTAAGTCCCTATGAAATTCTGTACGGTAAGCCATATACTGCACCAACGAAGGGAATGGGAAGTGCAGATTTACACCTCCAAGGAGATCAAGATGTTTATAGTTATATAATTTCTTTAAGCAGATTACTCACAGCCTTACGTGCCGCGATCATCTGGAATCGCCCTTTGCCGTTGGAGAATCAACCAGGAGACCAAGCGTATGTTCGAAACTGGCAAACGGAGCCTTTAAAGGAACAGTGGCATGGACTTTATTTGGTGCTATTGATAACATTTACCGCTGTGAAAGTAGCAGGAATTGATAATTGGATTCATTATACCAGAGTGAAGAAGGTACCATCACAATGGGGGGTAAAAATGATCACTCCTACAAAACTGAGATTTACATCTTGGTAATACTATGCTGGGTAGGATTAAGTAATGGTTTCGCTCAAATAATACATACATATGCTACTGTACATATAGAAGAACGAATGGATGTAAATTTGACTTGTGATTTTGTTGGAGATATGAGAAGTTCAATCCAAGACATTAGTTGCTATTGGCAGAAGAATGAGTCCAAATTGTCAAGTGGGTTTACAATCCGATGGGATAGTGATACACGAAGGGGTACTATGATTTTATCATTGCGAAATGTAAGTAAGACAGATGTAGGAAACTACACCTGTATTGTTTGGATTAAAGAGAGTTTTGATTATGGAAAAAGGGCATTAGAGGTTACTGCAAAATCAGAACCTATGCAGAAAAGAAACAGAGCCAGGAGAGAGTTAAAAGATTTGGAAAAAGACGAAATGCAACCAATACAAATAATCCAGGCGCCACAACAGGAAACACAAGAAAATCCAATGCAAAAGAAAGTTAGCTGAAAAACACCCAGTCTAGAACTGTACAAAAATATACACTTGTGACACCCCGAAAGTGAAGTTACCTTTCCACCTGTGGTCCTTGCATTAAGGACAGGTTGTGCCTGTAGAGGAATTAAATACTCCATGAGTGAACCTGTAATACAATTCGGAGTGAGAATAGATTGTAGAACTACGATCAGGAGCACAGGAAATTTAGTTTGGGTTACAAGTGATGGACAATGGACGACTCACCTCCCCTTGGATGGGTTGGTGACTGAAATAACTTTAGGGTTACCAACTCTCTGCCCAATTTGGAAGAAAGCGCCATTTAAGGGTAGATTAGAAAATTTATGGATAATGAAGAGAGAAATAAAGGATGATGATGATTGGCAAGAACCATCATCCGGTGTGAAGTTAGGTTGGGCTTTAGAATCATTGTTTGCTCCAATTAGTACTTATCGGAATAGAGAAATGTTGTACCGGTTGTTAGGACAAACGGAAAGGCTAGCAAGAGTGACTAAAGAAGGATTTAAGGAAATAAACTTACAATTACAGGCAACCACAAAAATGACCCTGCAAAATAGAATGGCATTAGATATGCTGTTGCTAAAAGAACATGGAGTATGTGGTTATTTACGAGATAAGATTGATCATTGTTGTGTACATATTCCGAATGTTACAGCCGCGGTAGAACGTGATTTGTCTCAGCTAACGCAAATTGAACGTGCAACTGAGGAAGAAAGAGAAGAAAGTACCCATAATTGGGTGGCTGCTTTAGCAAAGTCATTTGGATTGAACATCTCTGGTTGGGTAGCATCTTTAATTCAATGGTGTATAATAATTATAATTATTATGTTAGCTATTATGGGAGTGTTGCGTTTGATTCAAAATATTGTTAATAAGGAACGGCAACACTTGGGGAAAATTTTAAAAGCTGTTACCAGGAAGAATCATGAACTTCCCCCGAGATATGAAGACATTGGAAATAATTCATTGCAGCTACAATCATCAGTTTGAGACGGTCCAAAGAATATGGAAATCTGCGGAACTGATGATGAAAATCCTTGCAGTCTGGAAGACTTGAAGTATTTTCAAAGGGGGGAATTGTTACATTATATTGATTAGAATAGGTTATACTTGGTAGACAAGATGAAGGTATAATTGCAGGTGTTGGGTACAGTACAATCTGATGAAGTGGGTACAGTACAATCTGATGAACTGGGTACAGCACAATCTGATGAACTAGGTAAATGATAAGCAAATCTTGGCAACAGTAACTGAAGAAACTATAAATGGGAAACAATCATGTAGCTTAGCAATTCTGTTGATTATGTTACGTAACCGAACACTATAAATATTAACCAAGTTAAACGGGGATTTGGGATTCTCAGCTTTGGACATGAGTCCCTGAGACCCCGGGCCCCGAATAAAGCACCGCATATAACTGCTTTCGTAGTTATGTGTTTCTTTACGGGCAACAGTTTTCTGGCGACCCAGATGGGACTTCGGGAGTAGTGTTGACGGTTCGCTTTCCGATTTTGCTCCGTGCCGGCACCGAGGAATTCTCGGGGAGCCATCGGCTGCGCCCGCTCTGCGCTGCTCCTGACGTCCCAAAGTGGTAAGCCCGAAGGTGCTTTATTGTAATATTTGGTCGGGTGCCTGCCTAATAAGACGTGACGGCGATTCACGCAAGGTTGGGCTAACGAGCTCGAGGTCTGGTCTGTGGAAGCCTAGGCGCTGGCCGTCAGACGGAGCGAAAGCCCCGCAGGTCCAGCACTCACGGACATACGTGGCTGTCTCGTGAGTTTGGTTTGGTCTTTTGTTTCCCATCAGAGGCTATCTTTCCGTTTTCTACCCCGTAGATTTAGTGTGTGTGTGTGGAGTGAGTGTGTAAGACCATGGTAATACCGGATAATTCTCCGTTAGGATGTTTATTAAAGCATTGGAAAAGTGCGGGATATTTTCAGAGTATGAGTAAAAGTCGATTTATAGATTATTGTACGAATTGGTGGCCACAATATGAGTATGATGGACCCCGGTGGCCTGAACACGGAAGTTTAGATCCGGGTGTTATAGGTCCATTAATGAGATATTGTTAAGAACTTGAAAAATGGGATGAAGTACCATATGTTGATCTATTTTATGATATACGTAATCATCCAGATATGCAGAGAGAATGTGGAATGTTGTTGGTACATCCCGAAAAAAAGATAAAACAAAATGTGGAGGATGTGTAGGTAATAAGAAGTGTATGACTTGTTTGGCAATACAAAATTCAATAAGAGAGCCAGAGGAGGTATCACTTTTAGCATCACCGACGGCCCCTGTGATGTCCGATATAGATGCAGGGGACGATAGTGATACTGATAGTATTAAGGCGGTAAAACCGTCAGAATCAATTAATACTGGAGCGATCCAGATTAAGTTAACACCGAAGGGTTCGCCAGGGCATTCATCATGCCCAAGACAAGCGCAACGAACCCCAATTGCACAGAGAACAAGACAAGGGAGGAAGGAACAAGAGCAAAACAGTAAAGTATTATTAGCCCCTTTACGAGAGGCAATTTCGGGGACTGATAAAGTATATGGGAAAGTTCCTTTTTCCCCAGGAGATTTAGTAATTTGGAAGCAATCAGCTGGAAAGTGTACAATAATAGGGAAAAAAAAAAAAACCACAAAGAGAAATCAGGCAGGATTATTAGCAATGTTACAACGAGTAAATCAAGGAATAAGAGGCAGAAGTAGAGGACGAGGTCGAGGAGGATACAGGGTAGGAGGCATGCGGGGAATACCTCAAAATCAGCTAGGGATAAATCAGTGTGCGTTTTGCAGACAACAGGGACATTGGAAAAATGAGTGCCCAGTGAAAATGAATTTGGCCCAGCAGACTTCAGTAGGAGGAACACCAATGGCAGAAACAATGATGTTAGGACATTTGGGGCAACATAGTAGCTGACTAAGTGATGGATTAAAAGTGACAACAGAAATTGATGGGGAAGAGAAACAATTATTGGTAGATACTGGGGCAACTTATTCTGTTTTAAATACTTGTTTAGGAAAGATAGGAGATACGATGATAACTGTGGTAGGAGCTACAGGAAAAACAGAGCAACGGCCCTTTCTGCGGCCATTGCATCTAAATTTTAGGGGTAAAGAATTAGATCATGAATTTCTCTATGTACCGGATTGTCCTACATCTTTGTTAGGACGAGATTTATTGTCAAGATTTAATGCTAAAATAATATTTGAAAATGGAAAAGCTAAGTTGCAGATACCTGAGGAAGAAATAGCTAGAATATTTATAGTAAAAGAAATAGCTAATACAACAATACCAATAGAGGTAGAAAACGCTGTAGTACCATGGGTATGGGAGACACAAGTACCGGGATTAGCGAAAGCAGCAAAACCTGTCATAGTAGAATTGAAAGAAGGTGTCCAACCGGTAAGAGTTAGACAATATCCTATACAGTTAGAAGCTAGGAAAGGGGTAGCACCATTAATTGCAAAATTTTTGATGCACAATGTGTTAGAAGAATGTGAATCTGAATATAATACACCAATATTTCCTATAAGAAAACCTAACGGAGATTATAGGTTAGTTCAAGATTTAAGAGCTGTAAACGAAATAGTTAAAGATATACATCCAGTAGTAGCAAATCCTTATACATTGTTAACATCTGTGGCAGAACAATTTAGATACTTTTCTGTAATTGATTTAAAAGATGCTTTCTTCTGCATCCCATTGGCATTACAAAGTAGGAAATTATTTGCGTTTGAATGGGAAAATCCGGATACAGGACGAAAACGACAGCTGACCTGGACCAGGTTACCACAAGGCTTCAAAAACAGTCCTACAATATTTGGGAATCAGCTGGCACGAGAACTGGAGGATTGGAAGGAGCAAGGATATTTTCAATTACCATCAAAAGCATACTTATTGTTGCAATATGTGGATGACATTTTCGTGGCGACAGAAAGGTATGAAAACTGCATTACTGTTACAGTTGCGTGATTAAATTTACTGGGACAGAGCGGTTATCGAGTTTCTAAGGAAAAAGCCCAAATTGCCCGGGAAAAAGTGATATATCTGGGATGTGAAATTTCCCAAGGACAAAGACGGTTGGGGGTGAATAGAATACAAGCGATTTGTGCCATCCCTGAACCTAGAAATTTGCACGAGTTACGAACTTTTCTAGGAATGACAGGGTGGTGCAGACTCTGGATTTTGAATTATGGACTGTTAGCCAAACCACTGTATGCAGCTTTAAAAGAGCCACAATTAGTTTGGAGTTTAGAGTGTAAAAGGGCTTTTCAAGACTTAAAACAGGCTCTGCAAGAAGCCCCAGCATTAGGATTGCCTGATTTGACAAAAACATTTCAACTCTTTGTACATGAGCGGCAACGACTAGCGCTTGGAGTTTTAACTCAACGAATTGGATCATGGAAGAGACCGGTGGGCTATTTTTCCAAGCAGTTGGATATGGTAAGTGCCGGATGGCCTTCTTGCCTCCGAGCAGTGGCTGCTACTGTAATGTTAGTCCAAGAAGCTAGAAAATTGACATTGGGAACAAAAATGGAAGTATTTGTGCCCCACATGGTGATTGCAGTTTTGGAACAAAAGGGGGGTCATTGGTTGTCATCCAGTAGAATGTTGAAATATCAAGCAATATTGAGAGAACAGGATGATATATTTTTAAAGATAACAACATGTTTGAATCCCGCTGAATTTTTAGGTAGCAAAATAGAGGAAGGCGAGCTGGAACATGATTGTATTGAGGTGATCGAACAAACTTACGCCAGTAGGGTAGATCTGAAAGATATTCCCCTTGTAAATCCTGATTGGACATTATTTACAGACGGTAGCAGCTTTGTTGAGAATGGAACGCGATATTCTGGATATGCTGTGGTTACTAAGCTTGAAGTAATTGAAGCAAAGGCATTAATGCCAGGAACGTCAGCGCAAAAGGCAGAACTGGTCGCTCTAATTCGGGCTTTAATACCGAGTACGGATAAGAGGGTGAATATTTGGGCAGATTCTAAATACGCTTTTGGAATAATACATATACATGGAGCTTTATGGAAGGAAAGAGGATTGTTAACGGCTCAAGGTAGTATTACTAAATATCGAACCGAGATCTTACAGTTATTAGAGGCTGTGGTACTACCTCAGCAAGTGGCTGTAATGCATTGTCGAGGACATCAGAGGGATGACAGCGATGTGGCACAAGGAAACATGAAGGCAGACCAGGCAGCCAAAATTGCTGCACGGCAAGTATGGACTGAATTAGCTCTAATACCTACTAAGGTAAGCCCGATTACTGCTCATCTCTCTGTAAATCCCTTTTATACCCAAGAAGATGAAAAATTAGCCGATTTGGTAAAGGCACAGAAGAATTCACATGGATGGTATGTAACAGGTAATGGACAAGTAGTAGTGCCTGCTACAATTATGAAACGAATAATACAAACTGAACATAATAAATGCCATTGGGGAGCAGAAGCATTGGTGCAGTTTTTAAAGCGGAGCATTATATCTGCACAAATGTTAACAATAGCAAAAGGGGTGAATGCGAAGTGTCCAGTATGTTTAAAGAATAATCCGGTAATACGAAAACAAATTCAAATGGGAACTTTGAAAGTGGGAATAGAACCAGGTGACTATTGGCAAGTGGATTTTGCAGAATTACCTAAATCAAAAGGGTTTAAGTATTTATTGGTATACGTATGTACCTTTTCAGGGTGGCTAGAAGCATTTCCCTGTAGAACGAATCAAGCTAGAGAAGTAGTAAAAACTTTGTTAAAAGAGATCATACCTAGATTTGGGGTACCTTTAGGAATTTCTTCAGATCGAGGCCCACACTTTATAGCTAAAATAGTACAGGAAATTAGTGAAATGCTTGGAATTAGCTGGGATTTACATACACCGTGGAGGCCACAATCTAGTGGAAAGGTAGAAAGGAAGAATCAAACATTAAAAGGACAAATTAAAAAGATATGCCAGGAAGCTCAAATCCAATGGCCACAGGCATTGCCCCTTGCTTTATTGAGAATTCGTATAAAACCTAGAGAAGGGTTGTCTGTAAGTCCCTATGAAATTCTGTACGGTAAGCCATATACTGCACCAACGAAGGGAATGGGAAGTGCAGATTTACACCTCCAAGGAGATCAAGATGTTTATAGTTATATAATTTCTTTAAGCAGATTACTCACAGCCTTACGTGCCGCGATCATCTGGAATCGCCCTTTGCCGTTGGAGAATCAACCAGGAGACCAAGCGTATGTTCGAAATTGGCAAACGGAGCCTTTAAAGGAACAGTGGCATGGACTTTATTTGGTGCTATTGATAACATTTACCGCTGTGAAAGTAGCAGGAATTGATAATTGGATTCATTATACCAGAGTGAAGAAGGTACCATCACAATGGGGGGTAAAAATGATCACTCCTACAAAACTGAGATTTACATCTTGGTAATACTATGCTGGGTAGGATTAAGTAATGGTTTCGCTCAAATAATACATACATATGCTACTGTACATATAGAAGAACGAATGGATGTAAATTTGACTTGTGATTTTGTTGGAGATATGAGAAGTTCAATCCAAGACATTAGTTGCTATTGGCAGAAGAATGAGTCCAAATTGTCAAGTGGGTTTACAATCCGATGGGATAGTGATACACGAAGGGGTACTATGATTTTATCATTGCGAAATGTAAGTAAGACAGATGTAGGAAACTACACCTGTATTGTTTGGATTAAAGAGAGTTTTGATTATGGAAAAAGGGCATTAGAGGTTACTGCAAAATCAGAACCTATGCAGAAAAGAAACAGAGCCAGGAGAGAGTTAAAAGATTTGGAAAAAGACGAAATGCAACCAATACAAATAATCCAGGCGCCACAACAGGAAACACAAGAAAATCCAATGCAAAAGAAAGTTAGCTGAAAAACACCCAGTCTAGAACTGTACAAAAGTATACACTTGTGACACCCCGAAAGTGAAGTTACCTTTCCACCTGTGGTCCTTGCATTAAGGACAGGTTGTGCCTGTAGAGGAATTAAATACTCCATGAGTGAACCTGTAATACAATTCGGAGTGAGAATAGATTGTAGAACTACGATCAGGAGCACAGGAAATTTAGTTTGGGTTACAAGTGATGGACAATGGACGACTCACCTCCCCTTGGATGGGTTGGTGACTGAAATAACTTTAGGGTTACCAACTCTCTGCCCAATTTGGAAGAAAGCGCCATTTAAGGGTAGATTAGAAAATTTATGGATAATGAAGAGAGAAATAAAGGATGATGATGATTGGCAAGAACCATCATCCGGTGTGAAGTTAGGTTGGGCTTTAGAATCATTGTTTGCTCCAATTAGTACTTATCGGAATAGAGAAATGTTGTACCGGTTGTTAGGACAAACGGAAAGGCTAGCAAGAGTGACTAAAGAAGGATTTAAGGAAATAAACTTACAATTACAGGCAACCACAAAAATGACCCTGCAAAATAGAATGGCATTAGATATGCTGTTGCTAAAAGAACATGGAGTATGTGGTTATTTACGAGATAAGATTGATCATTGTTGTGTACATATTCCGAATGTTACAGCCGCGGTAGAACGTGATTTGTCTCAGCTAACGCAAATTGAACGTGCAACTGAGGAAGAAAGAGAAGAAAGTACCCATAATTGGGTGGCTGCTTTAGCAAAGTCATTTGGATTGAACATCTCTGGTTGGGTAGCATCTTTAATTCAATGGTGTATAATAATTATAATTATTATGTTAGCTATTATGGGAGTGTTGCGTTTGATTCAAAATATTGTTAATAAGGAACGGCAACACTTGGGGAAAATTTTAAAAGCTGTTACCAGGAAGAATCATGAACTTCCCCCGAGATATGAAGACATTGGAAATAATTCATTGCAGCTACAATCATCAGTTTGAGACGGTCCAAAGAATATGGAAATCTGCGGAACTGATGATGAAAATCCTTGCAGTCTGGAAGACTTGAAGTATTTTCAAAGGGGGGAATTGTTACATTATATTGATTAGAATAGGTTATACTTGGTAGACAAGATGAAGGTATAATTGCAGGTGTTGGGTACAGTACAATCTGATGAAGTGGGTACAGTACAATCTGATGAACTGGGTACAGCACAATCTGATGAACTAGGTAAATGATAAGCAAATCTTGGCAACAGTAACTGAAGAAACTATAAATGGGAAACAATCATGTAGCTTAGCAATTCTGTTGATTATGTTACGTAACCGAACACTATAAATATTAACCAAGTTAAACGGGGATTTGGGATTCTCAGCTTTGGACATGAGTCCCTGAGACCCCGGGCCCCGAATAAAGCACCGCATATAACTGCTTTCGTAGTTATGTGTTTCTTTACGGGCAACAGTTTTCTGGCGACCCAGATGGGACTTCGGGAGTAGTGTTGACGGTTCGCTTTCCGATTTTGCTCCGTGCCGGCACCGAGGAATTCTCGGGGAGCCATCGGCTGCGCCCGCTCTGCGCTGCTCCTGACGTCCCAAAGTGGTAAGCCCGAAGGTGCTTTATTGTAATATTTGGTCGGGTGCCTGCCTAATAAGACGTGACGGCGATTCACGCAAGGTTGGGCTAACGAGCTCGAGGTCTGGTCTGTGGAAGCCTAGGCGCTGGCCGTCAGACGGAGCGAAAGCCCCGCAGGTCCAGCACTCACGGACATACGTGGCTGTCTCGTGAGTTTGGTTTGGTCTTTTGTTTCCCATCAGAGGCTATCTTTCCGTTTTCTACCCCGTAGATTTAGTGTGTGTGTGTGGAGTGAGTGTGTAAGACCATGGTAATACCGGATAATTCTCCGTTAGGATGTTTATTAAAGCATTGGAAAAGTGCGGGATATTTTCAGAGTATGAGTAAAAGTCGATTTATAGATTATTGTACGAATTGGTGGCCACAATATGAGTATGATGGACCCCGGTGGCCTGAACACGGAAGTTTAGATCCGGGTGTTATAGGTCCATTAATGAGATATTGTTAAGAACTTGAAAAATGGGATGAAGTACCATATGTTGATCTATTTTATGATATACGTAATCATCCAGATATGCAGAGAGAATGTGGAATGTTGTTGGTACATCCCGAAAAAAAGATAAAACAAAATGTGAAGGATGTGTAGGTAATAAGAAGTGTATGACTTGTTTGGCAATACAAAATTCAATAAGAGAGCCAGAGGAGGTATCACTTTTAGCATCACCGACGGCCCCTGTGATGTCCGATATAGATGCAGGGGACGATAGTGATACTGATAGTATTAAGGCGGTAAAACCGTCAGAATCAATTAATACTGGAGCGATCCAGATTAAGTTAACACCGAAGGGTTCGCCAGGGCATTCATCATGCCCAAGACAAGCGCAACGAACCCCAATTGCACAGAGAACAAGACAAGGGAGGAAGGAACAAGAGCAAAACAGTAAAGTATTATTAGCCCCTTTACGAGAGGCAATTTCGGGGACTGATAAAGTATATGGGAAAGTTCCTTTTTCCCCAGGAGATTTAGTAATTTGGAAGCAATCAGCTGGAAAGTGTACAATAATAGGAAAAAAAAAAAAAAAAAACCACAAAGAGAAATCAGGCAGGATTATTAGCAATGTTACAACGAGTAAATCAAGGAATAAGAGGCAGAAGTAGAGGACGAGGTCGAGGAGGATACAGGGTAGGAGGCATGCGGGGAATACCTCAAAATCAGCTAGGGATAAATCAGTGTGCGTTTTGCAGACAACAGGGACATTGGAAAAATGAGTGCCCAGTGAAAATGAATTTGGCCCAGCAGACTTCAGTAGGAGGAACACCAATGGCAGAAACAATGATGTTAGGACATTTGGGGCAACATAGTAGCTGACTAAGTGATGGATTAAAAGTGACAACAGAAATTGATGGGGAAGAGAAACAATTATTGGTAGATACTGGGGCAACTTATTCTGTTTTAAATACTTGTTTAGGAAAGATAGGAGATACGATGATAACTGTGGTAGGAGCTACAGGAAAAACAGAGCAACGGCCCTTTCTGCGGCCATTGCATCTAAATTTTAGGGGTAAAGAATTAGATCATGAATTTCTCTATGTACCGGATTGTCCTACATCTTTGTTAGGACGAGATTTATTGTCAAGATTTAATGCTAAAATAATATTTGAAAATGGAAAAGCTAAGTTGCAGATACCTGAGGAAGAAATAGCTAGAATATTTATAGTAAAAGAAATAGCTAATACAACAATACCAATAGAGGTAGAAAACGCTGTAGTACCATGGGTATGGGAGACACAAGTACCGGGATTAGCGAAAGCAGCAAAACCTGTCATAGTAGAATTGAAAGAAGGTGTCCAACCGGTAAGAGTTAGACAATATCCTATACAGTTAGAAGCTAGGAAAGGGGTAGCACCATTAATTGCAAAATTTTTGATGCACAATGTGTTAGAAGAATGTGAATCTGAATATAATACACCAATATTTCCTATAAGAAAACCTAACGGAGATTATAGGTTAGTTCAAGATTTAAGAGCTGTAAACGAAATAGTTAAAGATATACATCCAGTAGTAGCAAATCCTTATACATTGTTAACATCTGTGGCAGAACAATTTAGATACTTTTCTGTAATTGATTTAAAAGATGCTTTCTTCTGCATCCCATTGGCATTACAAAGTAGGAAATTATTTGCGTTTGAATGGGAAAATCCGGATACAGGACGAAAATGACAGCTGACCTGGACCAGGTTACCACAAGGCTTCAAAAACAGTCCTACAATATTTGGGAATCAGCTGGCACGAGAACTGGAGGATTGGAAGGAGCAAGGATATTTTCAATTACCATCAAAAGCATACTTATTGTTGCAATATGTGGATGACATTTTTGTGGCGACAGAAAGGTATGAAAACTGCATTACTGTTACAGTTGCGTGATTAAATTTACTGGGACAGAGCGGTTATCGAGTTTCTAAGGAAAAAGCCCAAATTGCCCGGGAAAAAGTGATATATCTGGGATGTGAAATTTCCCAAGGACAAAGACGGTTGGGGGTGAATAGAATACAAGCGATTTGTGCCATCCCTGAACCTAGAAATTTGCACGAGTTACGAACTTTTCTAGGAATGACAGGGTGGTGCAGACTCTGGATTTTGAATTATGGACTGTTAGCCAAACCACTGTATGCAGCTTTAAAAGAGCCACAATTAGTTTGGAGTTTAGAGTGTAAAAGGGCTTTTCAAGACTTAAAACAGGCTCTGCAAGAAGCCCCAGCATTAGGATTGCCTGATTTGACAAAAACATTTCAACTCTTTGTACATGAGCGGCAACGACTAGCGCTTGGAGTTTTAACTCAACGAATTGGATCATGGAAGAGACCGGTGGGCTATTTTTCCAAGCAGTTGGATATGGTAAGTGCCGGATGGCCTTCTTGCCTCCGAGCAGTGGCTGCTACTGTAATGTTAGTCCAAGAAGCTAGAAAATTGACATTGGGAACAAAAATGGAAGTATTTGTGCCCCACATGGTGATTGCAGTTTTGGAACAAAAGGGGGGTCATTGGTTGTCATCCAGTAGAATGTTGAAATATCAAGCAATATTGAGAGAACAGGATGATATATTTTTAAAGATAACAACATGTTTGAATCCCGCTGAATTTTTAGGTAGCAAAATAGAGGAAGGCGAGCTGGAACATGATTGTATTGAGGTGATCGAACAAACTTACGCCAGTAGGGTAGATCTGAAAGATATTCCCCTTGTAAATCCTGATTGGACATTATTTACAGACGGTAGCAGCTTTGTTGAGAATGGAACGCGATATTCTGGATATGCTGTGGTTACTAAGCTTGAAGTAATTGAAGCAAAGGCATTAATGCCAGGAACGTCAGCGCAAAAGGCAGAACTGGTCGCTCTAATTCGGGCTTTAATACCGAGTACGGATAAGAGGGTGAATATTTGGGCAGATTCTAAATACGCTTTTGGAATAATACATATACATGGAGCTTTATGGAAGGAAAGAGGATTGTTGACGGCTCAAGGTAGTATTATTAAATATCGAACCGAGATCTTACAGTTATTAGAGGCTGTGGTACTACCTCAGCAAGTGGCTGTAATGCATTGTCGAGGACATCAGAGGGATGACAGCGATGTGGCACAAGGAAACATGAAGGCAGACCAGGCAGCCAAAATTGCTGCACGGCAAGTATGGACTGAATTAGCTCTAATACCTACTAAGGTAAGCCCGATTACTGCTCATCTCTCTGTAAATCCCTTTTATACCCAAGAAGATGAAAAATTAGCCGATTTGGTAAAGGCACAGAAGAATTCACATGGATGGTATGTAACAGGTAATGGACAAGTAGTAGTGCCTGCTACAATTATGAAACGAATAATACAAACTGAACATAATAAATGCCATTGGGGAGCAGAAGCATTGGTGCAGTTTTTAAAGCGGAGCATTATATCTGCACAAATGTTAACAATAGCAAAAGGGGTGAATGCGAAGTGTCCAGTATGTTTAAAGAATAATCCGGTAATACGAAAACAAATTCAAATGGGAACTTTGAAAGTGGGAATAGAACCAGGTGACTATTGGCAAGTGGATTTTGCAGAATTACCTAAATCAAAAGGGTTTAAGTATTTATTGGTATACGTATGTACCTTTTCAGGGTGGCTAGAAGCATTTCCCTGTAGAACGAATCAAGCTAGAGAAGTAGTAAAAACTTTGTTAAAAGAGATCATACCTAGATTTGGGGTACCTTTAGGAATTTCTTCAGATCGAGGCCCACACTTTATAGCTAAAATAGTACAGGAAATTAGTGAAATGCTTGGAATTAGCTGGGATTTACATACACCGTGGAGGCCACAATCTAGTGGAAAGGTAGAAAGGAAGAATCAAACATTAAAAGGACAAATTAAAAAGATATGCCAGGAAGCTCAAATCCAATGGCCACAGGCATTGCCCCTTGCTTTATTGAGAATTCGTATAAAACCTAGAGAAGGGTTGTCTGTAAGTCCCTATGAAATTCTGTACGGTAAGCCATATACTGCACCAACGAAGGGAATGGGAAGTGCAGATTTACACCTCCAAGGAGATCAAGATGTTTATAGTTATATAATTTCTTTAAGCAGATTACTCACAGCCTTACGTGCCGCGATCATCTGGAATCGCCCTTTGCCGTTGGAGAATCAACCAGGAGACCAAGCGTATGTTCGAAACTGGCAAACGGAGCCTTTAAAGGAACAGTGGCATGGACTTTATTTGGTGCTATTGATAACATTTACCGCTGTGAAAGTAGCAGGAATTGATAATTGGATTCATTATACCAGAGTGAAGAAGGTACCATCACAATGGGGGGTAAAAATGATCACTCCTACAAAACTGAGATTTACATCTTGGTAATACTATGCTGGGTAGGATTAAGTAATGGTTTCGCTCAAATAATACATACATATGCTACTGTACATATAGAAGAACGAATGGATGTAAATTTGACTTGTGATTTTGTTGGAGATATGAGAAGTTCAATCCAAGACATTAGTTGCTATTGGCAGAAGAATGAGTCCAAATTGTCAAGTGGGTTTACAATCCGATGGGATAGTGATACACGAAGGGGTACTATGATTTTATCATTGCGAAATGTAAGTAAGACAGATGTAGGAAACTACACCTGTATTGTTTGGATTAAAGAGAGTTTTGATTATGGAAAAAGGGCATTAGAGGTTACTGCAAAATCAGAACCTATGCAGAAAAGAAACAGAGCCAGGAGAGAGTTAAAAGATTTGGAAAAAGACGAAATGCAACCAATACAAATAATCCAGGCGCCACAACAGGAAACACAAGAAAATCTAATGCAAAAGAAAGTTAGCTGAAAAACACCCAGTCTAGAACTGTACAAAAGTATACACTTGTGACACCCCGAAAGTGAAGTTACCTTTCCACCTGTGGTCCTTGCATTAAGGACAGGTTGTGCCTGTAGAGGAATTAAATACTCAATGAGTGAACCTGTAATACAATTCGGAGTGAGAATAGATTGTAGAACTACGATCAGGAGCACAGGAAATTTAGTTTGGGTTACAAGTGATGGACAATGGACGACTCACCTCCCCTTGGATGGGTTGGTGACTGAAATAACTTTAGGGTTACCAACTCTCTGCCCAATTTGGAAGAAAGCGCCATTTAAGGGTAGATTAGAAAATTTATGGATAATGAAGAGAGAAATAAAGGATGATGATGATTGGCAAGAACCATCATCCGGTGTGAAGTTAGGTTGGGCTTTAGAATCATTGTTTGCTCCAATTAGTACTTATCGGAATAGAGAAATGTTGTACCGGTTGTTAGGACAAACGGAAAGGCTAGCAAGAGTGACTAAAGAAGGATTTAAGGAAATAAACTTACAATTACAGGCAACCACAAAAATGACCCTGCAAAATAGAATGGCATTAGATATGCTGTTGCTAAAAGAACATGGAGTATGTGGTTATTTATGAGATAAGATTGATCATTGTTGTGTACATATTCCGAATGTTACAGCCGCGGTAGAACGTGATTTGTCTCAGCTAACGCAAATTGAACGTGCAACTGAGGAAGAAAGAGAAGAAAGTGCCCATAATTGGGTGGCTGCTTTAGCAAAGTCATTTGGATTGAACATCTCTGGTTGGGTAGCATCTTTAATTCAATGGTGTATAATAATTATAATTATTATGTTAGCTATTATGGGAGTGTTGCGTTTGATTCAAAATATTGTTAATAAGGAACGGCAACACTTGGGGAAAATTTTAAAAGCTGTTACCAGGAAGAATCATGAACTTCCCCCGAGATATGAAGACATTGGAAATAATTCATTGCAGCTACAATCACCAGTTTGAGACGGTCCAAAGAATATGGAAATCTGCGGAACTGATGATGAAAATCCTTGCAGTCTGGAAGACTTGAAGTATTTTCAAAGGGGGGAATTGTTACATTATATTGATTAGAATAGGTTATACTTGGTAGACAAGATGAAGGTATAATTGCAGGTGTTGGGTACAGTACAATCTGATGAAGTGGGTACAGTACAATCTGATGAACTGGGTACAGCACAATCTGATGAACTAGGTAAATGATAAGCAAATCTTGGCAACAGTAACTGAAGAAACTATAAATGGGAAACAATCATGTAGCTTAGCAATTCTGTTGATTATGTTACGTAACCGAACACTATAAATATTAACCAAGTTAAACGGGGATTTGGGATTCTCAGCTTTGGACATGAGTCCCTGAGACCCCGGGCCCTGAATAAAGCACCGCATATAACTGCTTTCGTAGTTATGTGTTTCTTTACGGGCAACAGTTTTCTGGCGACCCAGATGGGACTTCGGGAGTAGTGTTGACGGTTCGCTTTCCGATTTTGCTCCGTGCCGGCACCGAGGAATTCTCGGGGAGCCATCGGCTGCGCCCGCTCTGCGCTGCTCCTGACGTCCCAAAGTGGTAAGCCCGAAGGTGCTTTATTGTAATATTTGGTCGGGTGCCTGCCTAATAAGACGTGACGGCGATTCACGCAAGGTTGGGCTAACGAGCTTGAGGTCTGGTCTGTGGAAGCCTAGGCGCTGGCCGTCAGACGGAGCGAAAGCCCCGCAGGTCCAGCACTCACGGACATACGTGGCTGTCTCGTGAGTTTGGTTTGGTCTTTTGTTTCCCATCAGAGGCTATCTTTCCGTTTTCTACCCCGTAGATTTAGTGTGTGTGTGTGGAGTGAGTGTGTAAGACCATGGTAATACCGGATAATTCTCCGTTAGGATGTTTATTAAAGCATTGGAAAAGTGCGGGATATTTTCAGAGTATGAGTAAAAGTCGATTTATAGATTATTGTACGAATTGGTGGCCACAATATGAGTATGATGGACCCCGGTGGCCTGAACACGGAAGTTTAGATCCGGGTGTTATAGGTCCATTAATGAGATATTGTTAAGAACTTGAAAAATGGGATGAAGTACCATATGTTGATCTATTTTATGATATACGTAATCATCCAGATATGCAGAGAGAATGTGGAATGTTGTTGGTACATCCCGAAAAAAAGATAAAACAAAATGTGAAGGATGTGTAGGTAATAAGAAGTGTATGACTTGTTTGGCAATACAAAATTCAATAAGAGAGCCAGAGGAGGTATCACTTTTAGCATCACCGACGGCCCCTGTGATGTCCGATATAGATGCAGGGGACGATAGTGATACTGATAGTATTAAGGCGGTAAAACCGTCAGAATCAATTAATACTGGAGCGATCCAGATTAAGTTAACACCGAAGGGTTCGCCAGGGCATTCATCATGCCCAAGACAAGCGCAACGAACCCCAATTGCACAGAGAACAAGACAAGGGAGGAAGGAACAAGAGCAAAACAGTAAAGTATTATTAGCCCCTTTACGAGAGGCAATTTCGGGGACTGATAAAGTATATGGGAAAGTTCCTTTTTCCCCAGGAGATTTAGTAATTTGGAAGCAATCAGCTGGAAAGTGTACAATAATAGGGAAAAAAAAAAAAAAAAAACCACAAAGAGAAATCAGGCAGGATTATTAGCAATGTTACAACGAGTAAATCAAGGAATAAGAGGCAGAAGTAGAGGACGAGGTCGAGGAGGATACAGGGTAGGAGGCATGCGGGGAATACCTCAAAATCAGCTAGGGATAAATCAGTGTGCGTTTTGCAGACAACAGGGACATTGG
Organism: Apteryx mantelli; assembly: GCF_036417845.1. Classification (NCBI taxonomy): domain Eukaryota; kingdom Metazoa; phylum Chordata; class Aves; order Apterygiformes; family Apterygidae; genus Apteryx; species Apteryx mantelli. The sequence continues at coordinate 84,334 of NW_027118513.1, read as the reverse complement.
AAAAATGAGTGCCCAGTGAAAATGAATTTGGCCCAGCAGACTTCAGTAGGAGGAACACCAATGGCAGAAACAATGATGTTAGGACATTTGGGGCAACATAGTAGCTGACTAAGTGATGGATTAAAAGTGACAACAGAAATTGATGGGGAAGAGAAACAATTATTGGTAGATACTGGGGCAACTTATTCTGTTTTAAATACTTGTTTAGGAAAGATAGGAGATACGATGATAACTGTGGTAGGAGCTACAGGAAAAACAGAGCAACGGCCCTTTCTGCGGCCATTGCATCTAAATTTTAGGGGTAAAGAATTAGATCATGAATTTCTCTATGTACCGGATTGTCCTACATCTTTGTTAGGACGAGATTTATTGTCAAGATTTAATGCTAAAATAATATTTGAAAATGGAAAAGCTAAGTTGCAGATACCTGAGGAAGAAATAGCTAGAATATTTATAGTAAAAGAAATAGCTAATACAACAATACCAATAGAGGTAGAAAACGCTGTAGTACCATGGGTATGGGAGACACAAGTACCGGGATTAGCGAAAGCAGCAAAACCTGTCATAGTAGAATTGAAAGAAGGTGTCCAACCGGTAAGAGTTAGACAATATCCTATACAGTTAGAAGCTAGGAAAGGGGTAGCACCATTAATTGCAAAATTTTTGATGCACAATGTGTTAGAAGAATGTGAATCTGAATATAATACACCAATATTTCCTATAAGAAAACCTAACGGAGATTATAGGTTAGTTCAAGATTTAAGAGCTGTAAACGAAATAGTTAAAGATATACATCCAGTAGTAGCAAATCCTTATACATTGTTAACATCTGTGGCAGAACAATTTAGATACTTTTCTGTAATTGATTTAAAAGATGCTTTCTTCTGCATCCCATTGGCATTACAAAGTAGGAAATTATTTGCGTTTGAATGGGAAAATCCGGATACAGGACGAAAACGACAGCTGACCTGGACCAGGTTACCACAAGGCTTCAAAAACAGTCCTACAATATTTGGGAATCAGCTGGCACGAGAACTGGAGGATTGGAAGGAGCAAGGATATTTTCAATTACCATCAAAAGCATACTTATTGTTGCAATATGTGGATGACATTTTCGTGGCGACAGAAAGGTATGAAAACTGCATTACTGTTACAGTTGCGTGATTAAATTTACTGGGACAGAGCGGTTATCGAGTTTCTAAGGAAAAAGCCCAAATTGCCCGGGAAAAAGTGATATATCTGGGATGTGAAATTTCCCAAGGACAAAGACGGTTGGGGGTGAATAGAATACAAGCGATTTGTGCCATCCCTGAACCTAGAAATTTGCACGAGTTACGAACTTTTCTAGGAATGACAGGGTGGTGCAGACTCTGGATTTTGAATTATGGACTGTTAGCCAAACCACTGTATGCAGCTTTAAAAGAGCCACAATTAGTTTGGAGTTTAGAGTGTAAAAGGGCTTTTCAAGACTTAAAACAGGCTCTGCAAGAAGCCCCAGCATTAGGATTGCCTGATTTGACAAAAACATTTCAACTCTTTGTACATGAGCGGCAACGACTAGCGCTTGGAGTTTTAACTCAACGAATTGGATCATGGAAGAGACCGGTGGGCTATTTTTCCAAGCAGTTGGATATGGTAAGTGCCGGATGGCCTTCTTGCCTCCGAGCAGTGGCTGCTACTGTAATGTTAGTCCAAGAAGCTAGAAAATTGACATTGGGAACAAAAATGGAAGTATTTGTGCCCCACATGGTGATTGCAGTTTTGGAACAAAAGGGGGGTCATTGGTTGTCATCCAGTAGAATGTTGAAATATCAGGCAATATTGAGAGAACAGGATGATATATTTTTAAAGATAACAACATGTTTGAATCCCGCTGAATTTTTAGGTAGCAAAATAGAGGAAGGCGAGCTGGAACATGATTGTATTGAGGTGATCGAACAAACTTACGCCAGTAGGGTAGATCTGAAAGATATTCCCCTTGTAAATCCTGATTGGACATTATTTACAGACGGTAGCAGCTTTGTTGAGAATGGAACACGATATTCTGGATATGCTGTGGTTACTAAGCTTGAAGTAATTGAAGCAAAGGCATTAATGCCAGGAACGTCAGCGCAAAAGGCAGAACTGGTCGCTCTAATTCGGGCTTTAATACCGAGTACGGATAAGAGGGTGAATATTTGGGCAGATTCTAAATACGCTTTTGGAATAATACATATACATGGAGCTTTATGGAAGGAAAGAGGATTGTTGACGGCTCAAGGTAGTATTACTAAATATCGAACCGAGATCTTACAGTTATTAGAGGCTGTGGTACTACCTCAGCAAGTGGCTGTAATGCATTGTCGAGGACATCAGAGGGATGACAGCGATGTGGCACAAGGAAACATGAAGGCAGACCAGGCAGCCAAAATTGCTGCACGGCAAGTATGGACTGAATTAGCTCTAATACCTACTAAGGTAAGCCCGATTACTGCTCATCTCTCTGTAAATCCCTTTTATACCCAAGAAGATGAAAAATTAGCCGATTTGGTAAAGGCACAGAAGAATTCACATGGATGGTATGTAACAGGTAATGGACAAGTAGTAGTGCCTGCTACAATTATGAAACGAATAATACAAACTGAACATAATAAATGCCATTGGGGAGCAGAAGCATTGGTGCAGTTTTTAAAGCGGAGCATTATATCTGCACAAATGTTAACAATAGCAAAAGGGGTGAATGCGAAGTGTCCAGTATGTTTAAAGAATAATCCGGTAATACGAAAACAAATTCCAATGGGAACTTTGAAAGTGGGAATAGAACCAGGTGACTATTGGCAAGTGGATTTTGCAGAATTACCTAAATCAAAAGGGTTTAAGTATTTATTGGTATACGTATGTACCTTTTCAGGGTGGCTAGAAGCATTTCCCTGTAGAACGAATCAAGCTAGAGAAGTAGTAAAAACTTTGTTAAAAGAGATCATACCTAGATTTGGGGTACCTTTAGGAATTTCTTCAGATCGAGGCCCACACTTTATAGCTAAAATAGTACAGGAAATTAGTGAAATGCTTGGAATTAGCTGGGATTTACATACACCGTGGAGGCCACAATCTAGTGGAAAGGTAGAAAGGATGAATCAAACATTAAAAGGACAAATTAAAAAGATATGCCAGGAAGCTCAAATCCAATGGCCACAGGCATTGCCCCTTGCTTTATTGAGAATTCGTATAAAACCTAGAGAAGGGTTGTCTGTAAGTCCCTATGAAATTCTGTACGGTAAGCCATATACTGCACCAACGAAGGGAATGGGAAGTGCAGATTTACACCTCCAAGGAGATCAAGATGTTTATAGTTATATAATTTCTTTAAGCAGATTACTCACAGCCTTACGTGCCGCGATCATCTGGAATCGCCCTTTGCCGTTGGAGAATCAACCAGGAGACCAAGCGTATGTTCGAAACTGGCAAACGGAGCCTTTAAAGGAACAGTGGCATGGACTTTATTTGGTGCTATTGATAACATTTACCGCTGTGAAAGTAGCAGGAATTGATAATTGGATTCATTATACCAGAGTGAAGAAGGTACCATCACAATGGGGGGTAAAAATGATCACTCCTACAAAACTGAGATTTACATCTTGGTAATACTATGCTGGGTAGGATTAAGTAATGGTTTCGCTCAAATAATACATACATATGCTACTGTACATATAGAAGAACGAATGGATGTAAATTTGACTTGTGATTTTGTTGGAGATATGAGAAGTTCAATCCAAGACATTAGTTGCTATTGGCAGAAGAATGAGTCCAAATTGTCAAGTGGGTTTACAATCCGATGGGATAGTGATACACGAAGGGGTACTATGATTTTATCATTGCGAAATGTAAGTAAGACAGATGTAGGAAACTACACCTGTATTGTTTGGATTAAAGAGAGTTTTGATTATGGAAAAAGGGCATTAGAGGTTACTGCAAAATCAGAACCTATGCAGAAAAGAAACAGAGCCAGGAGAGAGTTAAAAGATTTGGAAAAAGACGAAATGCAACCAATACAAATAATCCAGGCACCACAACAGGAAACACAAGAAAATCTAATGCAAAAGAAAGTTAGCTGAAAAACACCCAGTCTAGAACTGTACAAAAGTATACACTTGTGACACCCCGAAAGTGAAGTTACCTTTCCACCTGTGGTCCTTGCATTAAGGACAGGTTGTGCCTGTAGAGGAATTAAATACTCAATGAGTGAACCTGTAATACAATTCGGAGTGAGAATAGATTGTAGAACTACGATCAGGAGCACAGGAAATTTAGTTTGGGTTACAAGTGATGGACAATGGACGACTCACCTCCCCTTGGATGGGTTGGTGACTGAAATAACTTTAGGGTTACCAACTCTCTGCCCAATTTGGAAGAAAGCGCCATTTAAGGGTAGATTAGAAAATTTATGGATAATGAAGAGAGAAATAAAGGATGATGATGATTGGCAAGAACCATCATCCGGTGTGAAGTTAGGTTGGGCTTTAGAATCATTGTTTGCTCCAATTAGTACTTATCGGAATAGAGAAATGTTGTACCGGTTGTTAGGACAAACGGAAAGGCTAGCAAGAGTGACTAAAGAAGGATTTAAGGAAATAAACTTACAATTACAGGCAACCACAAAAATGACCCTGCAAAATAGAATGGCATTAGATATGCTGTTGCTAAAAGAACATGGAGTATGTGGTTATTTATGAGATAAGATTGATCATTGTTGTGTACATATTCCGAATGTTACAGCCGCGGTAGAACGTGATTTGTCTCAGCTAACGCAAATTGAACGTGCAACTGAGGAAGAAAGAGAAGAAAGTGCCCATAATTGGGTGGCTGCTTTAGCAAAGTCATTTGGATTGAACATCTCTGGTTGGGTAGCATCTTTAATTCAATGGTGTATAATAATTATAATTATTATGTTAGCTATTATGGGAGTGTTGCGTTTGATTCAAAATATTGTTAATAAGGAACGGCAACACTTGGGGAAAATTTTAAAAGCTGTTACCAGGAAGAATCATGAACTTCCCCCGAGATATGAAGACATTGGAAATAATTCATTGCAGCTACAATCACCAGTTTGAGACGGTCCAAAGAATATGGAAATCTGCGGAACTGATGATGAAAATCCTTGCAGTCTGGAAGACTTGAAGTATTTTCAAAGGGGGGAATTGTTACATTATATTGATTAGAATAGGTTATACTTGGTAGACAAGATGAAGGTATAATTGCAGGTGTTGGGTACAGTACAATCTGATGAAGTGGGTACAGTACAATCTGATGAAGTGGGTACAGCACAATCTGATGAACTAGGTAAATGATAAGCAAATCTTGGCAACAGTAACTGAAGAAACTATAAATGGGAAACAATCATGTAGCTTAGCAATTCTGTTGATTATGTTACGTAACCGAACACTATAAATATTAACCAAGTTAAACGGGGATTTGGGATTCTCAGCTTTGGACATGAGTCCCTGAGACCCCGGGCCCCGAATAAAGCACCGCATATAACTGCTTTCGTAGTTATGTGTTTCTTTACGGGCAACAGTTTTCTGGCGACCCAGATGGGACTTCGGGAGTAGTGTTGACGGTTCGCTTTCCGATTTTGCTCCGTGCCGGCACCGAGGAATTCTCGGGGAGCCATCGGCTGCGCCCGCTCTGCGCTGCTCCTGACGTCCCAAAGTGGTAAGCCCGAAGGTGCTTTATTGTAATATTTGGTCGGGTGCCTGCCTAATAAGACGTGACGGCGATTCACGCAAGGTTGGGCTAACGAGCTCGAGGTCTGGTCTGTGGAAGCCTAGGCGCTGGCCGTCAGACGGAGCGAAAGCCCCGCAGGTCCAGCACTCACGGACATACGTGGCTGTCTCGTGAGTTTGGTTTGGTCTTTTGTTTCCCATCAGAGGCTATCTTTCCGTTTTCTACCCCGTAGATTTAGTGTGTGTGTGTGGAGTGAGTGTGTAAGACCATGGTAATACCGGATAATTCTCCGTTAGGATGTTTATTAAAGCATTGGAAAAGTGCGGGATATTTTCAGAGTATGAGTAAAAGTCGATTTATAGATTATTGTACGAATTGGTGGCCACAATATGAGTATGATGGACCCCGGTGGCCTGAACACGGAAGTTTAGATCCGGGTGTTATAGGTCCATTAATGAGATATTGTTAAGAACTTGAAAAATGGGATGAAGTACCATATGTTGATCTATTTTATGATATACGTAATCATCCAGATATGCAGAGAGAATGTGGAATGTTGTTGGTACATCCCGAAAAAAAGATAAAACAAAACGTGAAGGATGTGTAGGTAATAAGAAGTGTATGACTTGTTTGGCAATACAAAATTCAATAAGAGAGCCAGAGGAGGTATCACTTTTAGCATCACCGACGGCCCCTGTGATGTCCGATATAGATGCAGGGGACGATAGTGATACTGATAGTATTAAGGCGGTAAAACCGTCAGAATCAATTAATACTGGAGCGATCCAGATTAAGTTAACACCGAAGGGTTCGCCAGGGCATTCATCATGCCCAAGACAAGCGCAACGAACCCCAATTGCACAGAGAACAAGACAAGGGAGGAAGGAACAAGAGCAAAACAGTAAAGTATTATTAGCCCCTTTACGAGAGGCAATTTCGGGGACTGATAAAGTATATGGGAAAGTTCCTTTTTCCCCAGGAGATTTAGTAATTTGGAAGCAATCAGCTGGAAAGTGTACAATAATAGGGAAAAAAAAAAAAAAAAAACCACAAAGAGAAATCAGGCAGGATTATTAGCAATGTTACAACGAGTAAATCAAGGAATAAGAGGCAGAAGTAGAGGACGAGGTCGAGGAGGATACAGGGTAGGAGGCATGCGGGGAATACCTCAAAATCAGCTAGGGATAAATCAGTGTGCGTTTTGCAGACAACAGGGACATTGGAAAAATGAGTGCCCAGTGAAAATGAATTTGGCCCAGCAGACTTCAGTAGGAGGAACACCAATGGCAGAAACAATGATGTTAGGACATTTGGGGCAACATAGTAGCTGACTAAGTGATGGATTAAAAGTGACAACAGAAATTGATGGGGAAGAGAAACAATTATTGGTAGATACTGGGGCAACTTATTCTGTTTTAAATACTTGTTTAGGAAAGATAGGAGATACGATGATAACTGTGGTAGGAGCTACAGGAAAAACAGAGCAACGGCCCTTTCTGCGGCCATTGCATCTAAATTTTAGGGGTAAAGAATTAGATCATGAATTTCTCTATGTACCGGATTGTCCTACATCTTTGTTAGGACGAGATTTATTGTCAAGATTTAATGCTAAAATAATATTTGAAAATGGAAAAGCTAAGTTGCAGATACCTGAGGAAGAAATAGCTAGAATATTTATAGTAAAAGAAATAGCTAATACAACAATACCAATAGAGGTAGAAAACGCTGTAGTACCATGGGTATGGGAGACACAAGTACCGGGATTAGCGAAAGCAGCAAAACCTGTCATAGTAGAATTGAAAGAAGGTGTCCAACCGGTAAGAGTTAGACAATATCCTATACAGTTAGAAGCTAGGAAAGGGGTAGCACCATTAATTGCAAAATTTTTGATGCACAATGTGTTAGAAGAATGTGAATCTGAATATAATACACCAATATTTCCTATAAGAAAACCTAACGGAGATTATAGGTTAGTTCAAGATTTAAGAGCTGTAAACGAAATAGTTAAAGATATACATCCAGTAGTAGCAAATCCTTATACATTGTTAACATCTGTGGCAGAACAATTTAGATACTTTTCTGTAATTGATTTAAAAGATGCTTTCTTCTGCATCCCATTGGCATTACAAAGTAGGAAATTATTTGCGTTTGAATGGGAAAATCCGGATACAGGACGAAAACGACAGCTGACCTGGACCAGGTTACCACAAGGCTTCAAAAACAGTCCTACAATATTTGGGAATCAGCTGGCACGAGAACTGGAGGATTGGAAGGAGCAAGGATATTTTCAATTACCATCAAAAGCATACTTATTGTTGCAATATGTGGATGACATTTTCGTGGCGACAGAAAGGTATGAAAACTGCATTACTGTTACAGTTGCGTGATTAAATTTACTGGGACAGAGCGGTTATCGAGTTTCTAAGGAAAAAGCCCAAATTGCCCGGGAAAAAGTGATATATCTGGGATGTGAAATTTCCCAAGGACAAAGACGGTTGGGGGTGAATAGAATACAAGCGATTTGTGCCATCCCTGAACCTAGAAATTTGCACGAGTTACGAACTTTTCTAGGAATGACAGGGTGGTGCAGACTCTGGATTTTGAATTATGGACTGTTAGCCAAACCACTGTATGCAGCTTTAAAAGAGCCACAATTAGTTTGGAGTTTAGAGTGTAAAAGGGCTTTTCAAGACTTAAAACAGGCTCTGCAAGAAGCCCCAGCATTAGGATTGCCTGATTTGACAAAAACATTTCAACTCTTTGTACATGAGCGGCAACGACTAGCGCTTGGAGTTTTAACTCAACGAATTGGATCATGGAAGAGACCGGTGGGCTATTTTTCCAAGCAGTTGGATATGGTAAGTGCCGGATGGCCTTCTTGCCTCCGAGCAGTGGCTGCTACTGTAATGTTAGTCCAAGAAGCTAGAAAATTGACATTGGGAACAAAAATGGAAGTATTTGTGCCCCACATGGTGATTGCAGTTTTGGAACAAAAGGGGGGTCATTGGTTGTCATCCAGTAGAATGTTGAAATATCAAGCAATATTGAGAGAACAGGATGATATATTTTTAAAGATAACAACATGTTTGAATCCCGCTGAATTTTTAGGTAGCAAAATAGAGGAAGGCGAGCTGGAACATGATTGTATTGAGGTGATCGAACAAACTTACGCCAGTAGGGTAGATCTGAAAGATATTCCCCTTGTAAATCCTGATTGGACATTATTTACAGACGGTAGCAGCTTTGTTGAGAATGGAACGCGATATTCTGGATATGCTGTGGTTACTAAGCTTGAAGTAATTGAAGCAAAGGCATTAATGCCAGGAACGTCAGCGCAAAAGGCAGAACTGGTCGCTCTAATTCGGGCTTTAATACCGAGTACGGATAAGAGGGTGAATATTTGGGCAGATTCTAAATACGCTTTTGGAATAATACATATACATGGAGCTTTATGGAAGGAAAGAGGATTGTTGACGGCTCAAGGTAGTATTACTAAATATCGAACCGAGATCTTACAGTTATTAGAGGCTGTGGTACTACCTCAGCAAGTGGCTGTAATGCATTGTCGAGGACATCAGAGGGATGACAGCGATGTGGCACAAGGAAACATGAAGGCAGACCAGGCAGCCAAAATTGCTGCACGGCAAGTATGGACTGAATTAGCTCTAATACCTACTAAGGTAAGCCCGATTACTGCTCATCTCTCTGTAAATCCCTTTTATACCCAAGAAGATGAAAAATTAGCCGATTTGGTAAAGGCACAGAAGAATTCACATGGATGGTATGTAACAGGTAATGGACAAGTAGTAGTGCCTGCTACAATTATGAAACGAATAATACAAACTGAACATAATAAATGCCATTGGGGAGCAGAAGCATTGGTGCAGTTTTTAAAGCGGAGCATTATATCTGCACAAATGTTAACAATAGCAAAAGGGGTGAATGCGAAGTGTCCAGTATGTTTAAAGAATAATCCGGTAATACGAAAACAAATTCCAATGGGAACTTTGAAAGTGGGAATAGAACCAGGTGACTATTGGCAAGTGGATTTTGCAGAATTACCTAAATCAAAAGGGTTTAAGTATTTATTGGTATACGTATGTACCTTTTCAGGGTGGCTAGAAGCATTTCCCTGTAGAACGAATCAAGCTAGAGAAGTAGTAAAAACTTTGTTAAAAGAGATCATACCTAGATTTGGGGTACCTTTAGGAATTTCTTCAGATCGAGGCCCACACTTTATAGCTAAAATAGTACAGGAAATTAGTGAAATGCTTGGAATTAGCTGGGATTTACATACACCGTGGAGGCCACAATCTAGTGGAAAGGTAGAAAGGATGAATCAAACATTAAAAGGACAAATTAAAAAGATATGCCAGGAAGCTCAAATCCAATGGCCACAGGCATTGCCCCTTGCTTTATTGAGAATTCGTATAAAACCTAGAGAAGGGTTGTCTGTAAGTCCCTATGAAATTCTGTACGGTAAGCCATATACTGCACCAACGAAGGGAATGGGAAGTGCAGATTTACACCTCCAAGGAGATCAAGATGTTTATAGTTATATAATTTCTTTAAGCAGATTACTCACAGCCTTACGTGCCGCGATCATCTGGAATCGCCCTTTGCCGTTGGAGAATCAACCAGGAGACCAAGCGTATGTTCGAAACTGGCAAACGGAGCCTTTAAAGGAACAGTGGCATGGACTTTATTTGGTGCTATTGATAACATTTACCGCTGTGAAAGTAGCAGGAATTGATAATTGGATTCATTATACCAGAGTGAAGAAGGTACCATCACAATGGGGGGTAAAAATGATCACTCCTACAAAACTGAGATTTACATCTTGGTAATACTATGCTGGGTAGGATTAAGTAATGGTTTCGCTCAAATAATACATACATATGCTACTGTACATATAGAAGAACGAATGGATGTAAATTTGACTTGTGATTTTGTTGGAGATATGAGAAGTTCAATCCAAGACATTAGTTGCTATTGGCAGAAGAATGAGTCCAAATTGTCAACTGGGTTTACAATCCGATGGGATAGTGATACACGAAGGGGTACTATGATTTTATCATTGCGAAATGTAAGTAAGACAGATGTAGGAAACTACACCTGTATTGTTTGGATTAAAGAGAGTTTTGATTATGGAAAAAGGGCATTAGAGGTTACTGCAAAATCAGAACCTATGCAGAAAAGAAACAGAGCCAGGAGAGAGTTAAAAGATTTGGAAAAAGACGAAATGCAACCAATACAAATAATCCAGGCGCCACAACAGGAAACACAAGAAAATCCAATGCAAAAGAAAGTTAGCTGAAAAACACCCAGTCTAGAACTGTACAAAAGTATACACTTGTGACACCCCGAAAGTGAAGTTACCTTTCCACCTGTGGTCCTTGCATTAAGGACAGGTTGTGCCTGTAGAGGAATTAAATACTCCATGAGTGAACCTGTAATACAATTCGGAGTGAGAATAGATTGTAGAACTACGATCAGGAGCACAGGAAATTTAGTTTGGGTTACAAGTGATGGACAATGGACGACTCACCTCCCCTTGGATGGGTTGGTGACTGAAATAACTTTAGGGTTACCAACTCTCTGCCCAATTTGGAAGAAAGCGCCATTTAAGGGTAGATTAGAAAATTTATGGATAATGAAGAGAGAAATAAAGGATGATGATGATTGGCAAGAACCATCATCCGGTGTGAAGTTAGGTTGGGCTTTAGAATCATTGTTTGCTCCAATTAGTACTTATCGGAATAGAGAAATGTTGTACCGGTTGTTAGGACAAACGGAAAGGCTAGCAAGAGTGACTAAAGAAGGATTTAAGGAAATAAACTTACAATTACAGGCAACCACAAAAATGACCCTGCAAAATAGAATGGCATTAGATATGCTGTTGCTAAAAGAACATGGAGTATGTGGTTATTTACGAGATAAGATTGATCATTGTTGTGTACATATTCCGAATGTTACAGCCGCGGTAGAACGTGATTTGTCTCAGCTAACGCAAATTGAACATGCAACTGAGGAAGAAAGAGAAGAAAGTACCCATAATTGGGTGGCTGCTTTAGCAAAGTCATTTGGATTGAACATCTCTGGTTGGGTAGCATCTTTAATTCAATGGTGTATAATAATTATAATTATTATGTTAGCTATTATGGGAGTGTTGCGTTTGATTCAAAATATTGTTAATAAGGAACGGCAACACTTGGGGAAAATTTTAAAAGCTGTTACCAGGAAGAATCATGAACTTCCCCCGAGATATGAAGACATTGGAAATAATTCATTGCAGCTACAATCACCAGTTTGAGACGGTCCAAAGAATATGGAAATCTGCGGAACTGATGATGAAAATCCTTGCAGTCTGGAAGACTTGAAGTATTTTCAAAGGGGGGAATTGTTACATTATATTGATTAGAATAGGTTATACTTGGTAGACAAGATGAAGGTATAATTGCAGGTGTTGGGTACAGTACAATCTGATGAAGTGGGTACAGCACAATCTGATGAACTAGGTAAATGATAAGCAAATCTTGGCAACAGTAACTGAAGAAACTATAAATGGGAAACAATCATGTAGCTTAGCAATTCTGTTGATTATGTTACGTAACCGAACACTATAAATATTAACCAAGTTAAACGGGGATTTGGGATTCTCAGCTTTGGACATGAGTCCCTGAGACCCCGGGCCCCGAATAAAGCACCGCATATAACTGCTTTCGTAGTTATGTGTTTCTTTACGGGCAACAGTTTTCTGGCGACCCAGATGGGACTTCGGGAGTAGTGTTGACGGTTCGCTTTCCGATTTTGCTCCGTGCCGGCACCGAGGAATTCTCGGGGAGCCATCGGCTGCGCCCGCTCTGCGCTGCTCCTGACGTCCCAAAGTGGTAAGCCCGAAGGTGCTTTATTGTAATATTTGGTCGGGTGCCTGCCTAATAAGACGTGACGGCGATTCACGCAAGGTTGGGCTAACGAGCTCGAGGTCTGGTCTGTGGAAGCCTAGGCGCTGGCCGTCAGACGGAGCGAAAGCCCCGCAGGTCCAGCACTCACGGACATACGTGGCTGTCTCGTGAGTTTGGTTTGGTCTTTTGTTTCCCATCAGAGGCTATCTTTCCGTTTTCTACCCCGTAGATTTAGTGTGTGTGTGTGGAGTGAGTGTGTAAGACCATGGTAATACCGGATAATTCTCCGTTAGGATGTTTATTAAAGCATTGGAAAAGTGCGGGATATTTTCAGAGTATGAGTAAAAGTCGATTTATAGATTATTGTACGAATTGGTGGCCACAATATGAGTATGATGGACCCCGGTGGCCTGAACACGGAAGTTTAGATCCGGGTGTTATAGGTCCATTAATGAGATATTGTTAAGAACTTGAAAAATGGGATGAAGTACCATATGTTGATCTATTTTATGATATACGTAATCATCCAGATATGCAGAGAGAATGTGGAATGTTGTTGGTACATCCCGAAAAAAAGATAAAACAAAACGTGAAGGATGTGTAGGTAATAAGAAGTGTATGACTTGTTTGGCAATACAAAATTCAATAAGAGAGCCAGAGGAGGTATCACTTTTAGCATCACCGACGGCCCCTGTGATGTCCGATATAGATGCAGGGGACGATAGTGATACTGATAGTATTAAGGCGGTAAAACCGTCAGAATCAATTAATACTGGAGCGATCCAGATTAAGTTAACACCGAAGGGTTCGCCAGGGCATTCATCATGCCCAAGACAAGCGCAACGAACCCCAATTGCACAGAGAACAAGACAAGGGAGGAAGGAACAAGAGCAAAACAGTAAAGTATTATTAGCCCCTTTACGAGAGGCAATTTCGGGGACTGATAAAGTATATGGGAAAGTTCCTTTTTCCCCAGGAGATTTAGTAATTTGGAAGCAATCAGCTGGAAAGTGTACAATAATAGGGAGAAAAAAAAAAAAACAAACCACAAAGAGAAATCAGGCAGGATTATTAGCAATGTTACAACGAGTAAATCAAGGAATAAGAGGCAGAAGTAGAGGACGAGGTCGAGGAGGATACAGGGTAGGAGGCATGCGGGGAATACCTCAAAATCAGCTAGGGATAAATCAGTGTGCGTTTTGCAGACAACAGGGACATTGGAAAAATGAGTGCCCAGTGAAAATGAATTTGGCCCAGCAGACTTCAGTAGGAGGAACACCAATGGCAGAAACAATGATGTTAGGACATTTGGGGCAACATAGTAGCTGACTAAGTGATGGATTAAAAGTGACAACAGAAATTGATGGGGAAGAGAAACAATTATTGGTAGATACTGGGGCAACTTATTCTGTTTTAAATACTTGTTTAGGAAAGATAGGAGATACGATGATAACTGTGGTAGGAGCTACAGGAAAAACAGAGCAACGGCCCTTTCTGCGGCCATTGCATCTAAATTTTAGGGGTAAAGAATTAGATCATGAATTTCTCTATGTACCGGATTGTCCTACATCTTTGTTAGGACGAGATTTATTGTCAAGATTTAATGCTAAAATAATATTTGAAAATGGAAAAGCTAAGTTGCAGATACCTGAGGAAGAAATAGCTAGAATATTTATAGTAAAAGAAATAGCTAATACAACAATACCAATAGAGGTAGAAAACGCTGTAGTACCATGGGTATGGGAGACACAAGTACCGGGATTAGCGAAAGCAGCAAAACCTGTCATAGTAGAATTGAAAGAAGGTGTCCAACCGGTAAGAGTTAGACAATATCCTATACAGTTAGAAGCTAGGAAAGGGGTAGCACCATTAATTGCAAAATTTTTGATGCACAATGTGTTAGAAGAATGTGAATCTGAATATAATACACCAATATTTCCTATAAGAAAACCTAACGGAGATTATAGGTTAGTTCAAGATTTAAGAGCTGTAAACGAAATAGTTAAAGATATACATCCAGTAGTAGCAAATCCTTATACATTGTTAACATCTGTGGCAGAACAATTTAGATACTTTTCTGTAATTGATTTAAAAGATGCTTTCTTCTGCATCCCATTGGCATTACAAAGTAGGAAATTATTTGCGTTTGAATGGGAAAATCCGGATACAGGACGAAAACGACAGCTGACCTGGACCAGGTTACCACAAGGCTTCAAAAACAGTCCTACAATATTTGGGAATCAGCTGGCACGAGAACTGGAGGATTGGAAGGAGCAAGGATATTTTCAATTACCATCAAAAGCATACTTATTGTTGCAATATGTGGATGACATTTTCGTGGCGACAGAAAGGTATGAAAACTGCATTACTGTTACAGTTGCGTGATTAAATTTACTGGGACAGAGCGGTTATCGAGTTTCTAAGGAAAAAGCCCAAATTGCCCGGGAAAAAGTGATATATCTGGGATGTGAAATTTCCCAAGGACAAAGACGGTTGGGGGTGAATAGAATACAAGCGATTTGTGCCATCCCTGAACCTAGAAATTTGCACGAGTTACGAACTTTTCTAGGAATGACAGGGTGGTGCAGACTCTGGATTTTGAATTATGGACTGTTAGCCAAACCACTGTATGCAGCTTTAAAAGAGCCACAATTAGTTTGGAGTTTAGAGTGTAAAAGGGCTTTTCAAGACTTAAAACAGGCTCTGCAAGAAGCCCCAGCATTAGGATTGCCTGATTTGACAAAAACATTTCAACTCTTTGTACATGAGCGGCAACGACTAGCGCTTGGAGTTTTAACTCAACGAATTGGATCATGGAAGAGACCGGTGGGCTATTTTTCCAAGCAGTTGGATATGGTAAGTGCCGGATGGCCTTCTTGCCTCCGAGCAGTGGCTGCTACTGTAACGTTAGTCCAAGAAGCTAGAAAATTGACATTGGGAACAAAAATGGAAGTATTTGTGCCCCACATGGTGATTGCAGTTTTGGAACAAAAGGGGGGTCATTGGTTGTCATCCAGTAGAATGTTGAAATATCAGGCAATATTGAGAGAACAGGATGATATATTTTTAAAGATAACAACATGTTTGAATCCCGCTGAATTTTTAGGTAGCAAAATAGAGGAAGGCGAGCTGGAACATGATTGTATTGAGGTGATCGAACAAACTTACGCCAGTAGGGTAGATCTGAAAGATATTCCCCTTGTAAATCCTGATTGGACATTATTTACAGACGGTAGCAGCTTTGTTGAGAATGGAACGCGATATTCTGGATATGCTGTGGTTACTAAGCTTGAAGTAATTGAAGCAAAGGCATTAATGCCAGGAACGTCAGCGCAAAAGGCAGAACTGGTCGCTCTAATTCGGGCTTTAATACCGAGTACGGATAAGAGGGTGAATATTTGGGCAGATTCTAAATACGCTTTTGGAATAATACATATACATGGAGCTTTATGGAAGGAAAGAGGATTGTTGACGGCTCAAGGTAGTATTACTAAATATCGAACCGAGATCTTACAGTTATTAGAGGCTGTGGTACTACCTCAGCAAGTGGCTGTAATGCATTGTCGAGGACATCAGAGGGATGACAGCGATGTGGCACAAGGAAACATGAAGGCAGACCAGGCAGCCAAAATTGCTGCACGGCAAGTATGGACTGAATTAGCTCTAATACCTACTAAGGTAAGCCCGATTACTGCTCATCTCTCTGTAAATCCCTTTTATACCCAAGAAGATGAAAAATTAGCCGATTTGGTAAAGGCACAGAAGAATTCACATGGATGGTATGTAACAGGTAATGGACAAGTAGTAGTGCCTGCTACAATTATGAAACGAATAATACAAACTGAACATAATAAATGCCATTGGGGAGCAGAAGCATTGGTGCAGTTTTTAAAGCGGAGCATTATATCTGCACAAATGTTAACAATAGCAAAAGGGGTGAATGCGAAGTGTCCAGTATGTTTAAAGAATAATCCGGTAATACGAAAACAAATTCCAATGGGAACTTTGAAAGTGGGAATAGAACCAGGTGACTATTGGCAAGTGGATTTTGCAGAATTACCTAAATCAAAAGGGTTTAAGTATTTATTGGTATACGTATGTACCTTTTCAGGGTGGCTAGAAGCATTTCCCTGTAGAACGAATCAAGCTAGAGAAGTAGTAAAAACTTTGTTAAAAGAGATCATACCTAGATTTGGGGTACCTTTAGGAATTTCTTCAGATCGAGGCCCACACTTTATAGCTAAAATAGTACAGGAAATTAGTGAAATGCTTGGAATTAGCTGGGATTTACATACACCGTGGAGGCCACAATCTAGTGGAAAGGTAGAAAGGATGAATCAAACATTAAAAGGACAAATTAAAAAGATATGCCAGGAAGCTCAAATCCAATGGCCACAGGCATTGCCCCTTGCTTTATTGAGAATTCGTATAAAACCTAGAGAAGGGTTGTCTGTAAGTCCCTATGAAATTCTGTACGGTAAGCCATATACTGCACCAACGAAGGGAATGGGAAGTGCAGATTTACACCTCCAAGGAGATCAAGATGTTTATAGTTATATAATTTCTTTAAGCAGATTACTCACAGCCTTACGTGCCGCGATCATCTGGAATCGCCCTTTGCCGTTGGAGAATCAACCAGGAGACCAAGCGTATGTTCGAAATTGGCAAACGGAGCCTTTAAAGGAACAGTGGCATGGACTTTATTTGGTACTATTGATAACATTTACCGCTGTGAAAGTAGCAGGAATTGATAATTGGATTCATTATACCAGAGTGAAGAAGGTACCATCACAATGGGGGGTAAAAATGATCACTCCTACAAAACTGAGATTTACATCTTGGTAATACTATGCTGGGTAGGATTAAGTAATGGTTTCGCTCAAATAATACATACATATGCTACTGTACATATAGAAGAACGAATGGATGTAAATTTGACTTGTGATTTTGTTGGAGATATGAGAAGTTCAATCCAAGACATTAGTTGCTATTGGCAGAAGAATGAGTCCAAATTGTCAACTGGGTTTACAATCCGATGGGATAGTGATACACGAAGGGGTACTATGATTTTATCATTGCGAAATGTAAGTAAGACAGATGTAGGAAACCACACCTGTATTGTTTGGATTAAAGAGAGTTTTGATTATGGAAAAAGGGCATTAGAGGTTACTGCAAAATCAGAACCTATGCAGAAAAGAAACAGAGCCAGGAGAGAGTTAAAAGATTTGGAAAAAGACGAAATGCAACCAATACAAATAATCCAGGCGCCACAACAGGAAACACAAGAAAATCCAATGCAAAAGAAAGTTAGCTGAAAAACACCCAGTCTAGAACTGTACAAAAGTATACACTTGTGACACCCCGAAAGTGAAGTTACCTTTCCACCTGTGGTCCTTGCATTAAGGACAGGTTGTGCCTGTAGAGGAATTAAATACTCCATGAGTGAACCTGTAATACAATTCGGAGTGGGAATAGATTGTAGAACTACGATCAGGAGCACAGGAAATTTAGTTTGGGTTACAAGTGATGGACAATGGACGACTCACCTCCCCTTGGATGGGTTGGTGACTGAAATAACTTTAGGGTTACCAACTCTCTGCCCAATTTGGAAGAAAGCGCCATTTAAGGGTAGATTAGAAAATTTATGGATAATGAAGAGAGAAATAAAGGATGATGATGATTGGCAAGAACCATCATCCGGTGTGAAGTTAGGTTGGGCTTTAGAATCATTGTTTGCTCCAATTAGTACTTATCGGAATAGAGAAATGTTGTACCGGTTGTTAGGACAAACGGAAAGGCTAGCAAGAGTGACTAAAGAAGGATTTAAGGAAATAAACTTACAATTACAGGCAACCACAAAAATGACCCTGCAAAATAGAATGGCATTAGATATGCTGTTGCTAAAAGAACATGGAGTATGTGGTTATTTACGAGATAAGATTGATCATTGTTGTGTACATATTCCGAATGTTACAGCCGCGGTAGAACGTGATTTGTCTCAGCTAACGCAAATTGAACGTGCAACTGAGGAAGAAAGAGAAGAAAGTACCCATAATTGGGTGGCTGCTTTAGCAAAGTCATTTGGATTGAACATCTCTGGTTGGGTAGCATCTTTAATTCAGTGGTGTATAATAATTATAATTATTATGTTAGCTATTATGGGAGTGTTGCGTTTGATTCAAAATATTGTTAATAAGGAACGGCAACACTTGGGGAAAATTTTAAAAGCTGTTACCAGGAAGAATCATGAACTTCCCCCGAGATATGAAGACATTGGAAATAATTCATTGCAGCTACAATCACCAGTTTGAGACGGTCCAAAGAATATGGAAATCTGCGGAACTGATGATGAAAATCCTTGCAGTCTGGAAGACTTGAAGTATTTTCAAAGGGGGGAATTGTTACATTATATTGATTAGAATAGGTTATACTTGGTAGACAAGATGAAGGTATAATTGCAGGTGTTGGGTACAGTACAATCTGATGAAGTGGGTACAGTACAATCTGATGAACTGGGTACAGCACAATCTGATGAACTAGGTAAATGATAAGCAAATCTTGGCAACAGTAACTGAAGAAACTATAAATGGGAAACAATCATGTAGCTTAGCAATTCTGTTGATTATGTTACGTAACCGAACACTATAAATATTAACCAAGTTAAACGGGGATTTGGGATTCTCAGCTTTGGACATGAGTCCCTGAGACCCCGGGCCCCGAATAAAGCACCGCATATAACTGCTTTCGTAGTTATGTGTTTCTTTACGGGCAACAGTTTTCTGGCGACCCAGATGGGACTTCGGGAGTAGTGTTGACGGTTCGCTTTCCGATTTTGCTCCGTGCCGGCACCGAGGAATTCTTGGGGAGCCATCGGCTGCGCCCGCTCTGCGCTGCTCCTGACGTCCCAAAGTGGTAAGCCCGAAGGTGCTTTATTGTAATATTTGGTCGGGTGCCTGCCTAATAAGACGTGACGGCGATTCACGCAAGGTTGGGCTAACGAGCTCGAGGTCTGGTCTGTGGAAGCCTAGGCGCTGGCCGTCAGACGGAGCGAAAGCCCCGCAGGTCCAGCACTCACGGACATACGTGGCTGTCTCGTGAGTTTGGTTTGGTCTTTTGTTTCCCATCAGAGGCTATCTTTCCGTTTTCTACCCCGTAGATTTAGTGTGTGTGTGTGTGTGGAGTGAGTGTGTAAGACCATGGTAATACCGGATAATTCTCCGTTAGGATGTTTATTAAAGCATTGGAAAAGTGCGGGATATTTTCAGAGTATGAGTAAAAGTCGATTTATAGATTATTGTACGAATTGGTGGCCACAATATGAGTATGATGGACCCCGGTGGCCTGAACACGGAAGTTTAGATCCGGGTGTTATAGGTCCATTAATGAGATATTGTTAAGAACTTGAAAAATGGGATGAAGTACCATATGTTGATCTATTTTATGATATACGTAATCATCCAGATATGCAGAGAGAATGTGGAATGTTGTTGGTACATCCCGAAAAAAAGATAAAACAAAACGTGGAGGATGTGTAGGTAATAAGAAGTGTATGACTTGTTTGGCAATACAAAATTCAATAAGAGAGCCAGAGGAGGTATCACTTTTAGCATCACCGACGGCCCCTGTGATGTCCGATATAGATGCAGGGGACGATAGTGATACTGATAGTATTAAGGCGGTAAAACCGTCAGAATCAATTAATACTGGAGCGATCCAGATTAAGTTAACACCGAAGGGTTCGCCAGGGCATTCATCATGCCCAAGACAAGCGCAACGAACCCCAATTGC
The DNA here is from genome assembly GCF_036417845.1 of Apteryx mantelli. NCBI lineage: Eukaryota > Metazoa > Chordata > Aves > Apterygiformes > Apterygidae > Apteryx > Apteryx mantelli. Next base: position 63,938 of record NW_027118513.1, on the reverse strand, counting down.
ACAGAGAACAAGACAAGGGAGGAAGGAACAAGAGCAAAACAGTAAAGTATTATTAGCCCCTTTACGAGAGGCAATTTCGGGGACTGATAAAGTATATGGGAAAGTTCCTTTTTCCCCAGGAGATTTAGTAATTTGGAAGCAATCAGCTGGAAAGTGTACAATAATAGGGAAAAAAAAAAAAAAAAAAAAAACAAACCACAAAGAGAAATCAGGCAGGATTATTAGCAATGTTACAACGAGTAAATCAAGGAATAAGAGGCAGAAGTAGAGGACGAGGTCGAGGAGGATACAGGGTAGGAGGCATGCGGGGAATACCTCAAAATCAGCTAGGGATAAATCAGTGTGCGTTTTGCAGACAACAGGGACATTGGAAAAATGAGTGCCCAGTGAAAATGAATTTGGCCCAGCAGACTTCAGTAGGAGGAACACCAATGGCAGAAACGATGATGTTAGGACATTTGGGGCAACATAGTAGCTGACTAAGTGATGGATTAAAAGTGACAACAGAAATTGATGGGGAAGAGAAACAATTATTGGTAGATACTGGGGCAACTTATTCTGTTTTAAATACTTGTTTAGGAAAGATAGGAGATACGATGATAACTGTGGTAGGAGCTACAGGAAAAACAGAGCAACGGCCCTTTCTGCGGCCATTGCATCTAAATTTTAGGGGTAAAGAATTAGATCATGAATTTCTCTATGTACCGGATTGTCCTACATCTTTGTTAGGACGAGATTTATTGTCAAGATTTAATGCTAAAATAATATTTGAAAATGGAAAAGCTAAGTTGCAGATACCTGAGGAAGAAATAGCTAGAATATTTATAGTAAAAGAAATAGCTAATACAACAATACCAATAGAGGTAGAAAACGCTGTAGTACCATGGGTATGGGAGACACAAGTACCGGGATTAGCGAAAGCAGCAAAACCTGTCATAGTAGAATTGAAAGAAGGTGTCCAACCGGTAAGAGTTAGACAATATCCTATACAGTTAGAAGCTAGGAAAGGGGTAGCACCATTAATTGCAAAATTTTTGATGCACAATGTGTTAGAAGAATGTGAATCTGAATATAATACACCAATATTTCCTATAAGAAAACCTAACGGAGATTATAGGTTAGTTCAAGATTTAAGAGCTGTAAACGAAATAGTTAAAGATATACATCCAGTAGTAGCAAATCCTTATACATTGTTAACATCTGTGGCAGAACAATTTAGATACTTTTCTGTAATTGATTTAAAAGATGCTTTCTTCTGCATCCCATTGGCATTACAAAGTAGGAAATTATTTGCGTTTGAATGGGAAAATCCGGATACAGGACGAAAACGACAGCTGACCTGGACCAGGTTACCACAAGGCTTCAAAAACAGTCCTACAATATTTGGGAATCAGCTGGCACGAGAACTGGAGGATTGGAAGGAGCAAGGATATTTTCAATTACCATCAAAAGCATACTTATTGTTGCAATATGTGGATGACATTTTCGTGGCGACAGAAAGGTATGAAAACTGCATTACTGTTACAGTTGCGTGATTAAATTTACTGGGACAGAGCGGTTATCGAGTTTCTAAGGAAAAAGCCCAAATTGCCCGGGAAAAAGTGATATATCTGGGATGTGAAATTTCCCAAGGACAAAGACGGTTGGGGGTGAATAGAATACAAGCGATTTGTGCCATCCCTGAACCTAGAAATTTGCACGAGTTACGAACTTTTCTAGGAATGACAGGGTGGTGCAGACTCTGGATTTTGAATTACGGACTGTTAGCCAAACCACTGTATGCAGCTTTAAAAGAGCCACAATTAGTTTGGAGTTTAGAGTGTAAAAGGGCTTTTCAAGACTTAAAACAGGCTCTGCAAGAAGCCCCAGCATTAGGATTGCCTGATTTGACAAAAACATTTCAACTCTTTGTACATGAGCGGCAACGACTAGCGCTTGGAGTTTTAACTCAACGAATTGGATCATGGAAGAGACCGGTGGGCTATTTTTCCAAGCAGTTGGATATGGTAAGTGCCGGATGGCCTTCTTGCCTCCGAGCAGTGGCTGCTACTGTAACGTTAGTCCAAGAAGCTAGAAAATTGACATTGGGAACAAAAATGGAAGTATTTGTGCCCCACGTGGTGATTGCAGTTTTGGAACAAAAGGGGGGTCATTGGTTGTCATCCAGTAGAATGTTGAAATATCAGGCAATATTGAGAGAACAGGATGATATATTTTTAAAGATAACAACATGTTTGAATCCCGCTGAATTTTTAGGTAGCAAAATAGAGGAAGGCGAGCTGGAACATGATTGTATTGAGGTGATCGAACAAACTTACGCCAGTAGGGTAGATCTGAAAGATATTCCCCTTGTAAATCCTGACTGGACATTATTTACAGACGGTAGCAGCTTTGTTGAGAATGGAACACGATATTCTGGATATGCTGTGGTTACTAAGCTTGAAGTAATTGAAGCAAAGGCATTAATGCCAGGAACGTCAGCGCAAAAGGCAGAACTGGTCGCTCTAATTCGGGCTTTAATACCGAGTACGGATAAGAGGGTGAATATTTGGACAGATTCTAAATACGCTTTTGGAATAATACATATACATGGAGCTTTATGGAAGGAAAGAGGATTGTTGACGGCTCAAGGTAGTATTATTAAATATCGAACCGAGATCTTACAGTTATTAGAGGCTGTGGTACTACCTCAGCAAGTGGCTGTAATGCATTGTCGAGGACATCAGAGGGATGACAGCGATGTGGCACAAGGAAACATGAAGGCAGACCAGGCAGCCAAAATTGCTGCACGGCAAGTATGGACTGAATTAGCTCTAATACCTACTAAGGTAAGCCCGATTACTGCTCATCTCTCTGTAAATCCCTTTTATACCCAAGAAGATGAAAAATTAGCCGATTTGGTAAAGGCACAGAAGAATTCACATGGATGGTATGTAACAGGTAATGGACAAGTAGTAGTGCCTGCTACAATTATGAAACGAATAATACAAACTGAACATAATAAATGCCATTGGGGAGCAGAAGCATTGGTGCAGTTTTTAAAGCGGAGCATTATATCTGCACAAATGTTAACAATAGCAAAAGGGGTGAATGCGAAGTGTCCAGTATGTTTAAAGAATAATCCGGTAATACGAAAACAAATTCCAATGGGAACTTTGAAAGTGGGAATAGAACCAGGTGACTATTGGCAAGTGGATTTTGCAGAATTACCTAAATCAAAAGGGTTTAAGTATTTATTGGTATACGTATGTACCTTTTCAGGGTGGCTAGAAGCATTTCCCTGTAGAACGAATCAAGCTAGAGAAGTAGTAAAAACTTTGTTAAAAGAGATCATACCTAGATTTGGGGTACCTTTAGGAATTTCTTCAGATCGAGGCCCACACTTTATAGCTAAAATAGTACAGGAAATTAGTGAAATGCTTGGAATTAGCTGGGATTTACATACACCGTGGAGGCCACAATCTAGTGGAAAGGTAGAAAGGATGAATCAAACATTAAAAGGACAAATTAAAAAGATATGCCAGGAAGCTCAAATCCAATGGCCACAGGCATTGCCCCTTGCTTTATTGAGAATTCGTATAAAACCTAGAGAAGGGTTGTCTGTAAGTCCCTATGAAATTCTGTACGGTAAGCCATATACTGCACCAACGAAGGGAATGGGAAGTGCAGATTTACACCTCCAAGGAGATCAAGATGTTTATAGTTATATAATTTCTTTAAGCAGATTACTCACAGCCTTACGTGCCGCGATCATCTGGAATCGCCCTTTGCCGTTGGAGAATCAACCAGGAGACCAAGCGTATGTTCGAAATTGGCAAACGGAGCCTTTAAAGGAACAGTGGCATGGACTTTATTTGGTACTATTGATAACATTTACCGCTGTGAAAGTAGCAGGAATTGATAATTGGATTCATTATACCAGAGTGAAGAAGGTACCATCACAATGGGGGGTAAAAATGATCACTCCTACAAAACTGAGATTTACATCTTGGTAATACTATGCTGGGTAGGATTAAGTAATGGTTTCGCTCAAATAATACATACATATGCTACTGTACATATAGAAGAACGAATGGATGTAAATTTGACTTGTGATTTTGTTGGAGATATGAGAAGTTCAATCCAAGACATTAGTTGCTATTGGCAGAAGAATGAGTCCAAATTGTCAACTGGGTTTACAATCCGATGGGATAGTGATACACGAAGGGGTACTATGATTTTATCATTGCGAAATGTAAGTAAGACAGATGTAGGAAACCACACCTGTATTGTTTGGATTAAAGAGAGTTTTGATTATGGAAAAAGGGCATTAGAGGTTACTGCAAAATCAGAACCTATGCAGAAAAGAAACAGAGCCAGGAGAGAGTTAAAAGATTTGGAAAAAGACGAAATGCAACCAATACAAATAATCCAGGCGCCACAACAGGAAACACAAGAAAATCCAATGCAAAAGAAAGTTAGCTGAAAAACACCCAGTCTAGAACTGTACAAAAGTATACACTTGTGACACCCCGAAAGTGAAGTTACCTTTCCACCTGTGGTCCTTGCATTAAGGACAGGTTGTGCCTGTAGAGGAATTAAATACTCCATGAGTGAACCTGTAATACAATTCGGAGTGGGAATAGATTGTAGAACTACGATCAGGAGCACAGGAAATTTAGTTTGGGTTACAAGTGATGGACAATGGACGACTCACCTCCCCTTGGATGGGTTGGTGACTGAAATAACTTTAGGGTTACCAACTCTCTGCCCAATTTGGAAGAAAGCGCCATTTAAGGGTAGATTAGAAAATTTATGGATAATGAAGAGAGAAATAAAGGATGATGATGATTGGCAAGAACCATCATCCGGTGTGAAGTTAGGTTGGGCTTTAGAATCATTGTTTGCTCCAATTAGTACTTATCGGAATAGAGAAATGTTGTACCGGTTGTTAGGACAAACGGAAAGGCTAGCAAGAGTGACTAAAGAAGGATTTAAGGAAATAAACTTACAATTACAGGCAACCACAAAAATGACCCTGCAAAATAGAATGGCATTAGATATGCTGTTGCTAAAAGAACATGGAGTATGTGGTTATTTACGAGATAAGATTGATCATTGTTGTGTACATATTCCGAATGTTACAGCCGCGGTAGAACGTGATTTGTCTCAGCTAACGCAAATTGAACGTGCAACTGAGGAAGAAAGAGAAGAAAGTACCCATAATTGGGTGGCTGCTTTAGCAAAGTCATTTGGATTGAACATCTCTGGTTGGGTAGCATCTTTAATTCAGTGGTGTATAATAATTATAATTATTATGTTAGCTATTATGGGAGTGTTGCGTTTGATTCAAAATATTGTTAATAAGGAACGGCAACACTTGGGGAAAATTTTAAAAGCTGTTACCAGGAAGAATCATGAACTTCCCCCGAGATATGAAGACATTGGAAATAATTCATTGCAGCTACAATCACCAGTTTGAGACGGTCCAAAGAATATGGAAATCTGCGGAACTGATGATGAAAATCCTTGCAGTCTGGAAGACTTGAAGTATTTTCAAAGGGGGGAATTGTTACATTATATTGATTAGAATAGGTTATACTTGGTAGACAAGATGAAGGTATAATTGCAGGTGTTGGGTACAGTACAATCTGATGAAGTGGGTACAGTACAATCTGATGAACTGGGTACAGCACAATCTGATGAACTAGGTAAATGATAAGCAAATCTTGGCAACAGTAACTGAAGAAACTATAAATGGGAAACAATCATGTAGCTTAGCAATTCTGTTGATTATGTTACGTAACCGAACACTATAAATATTAACCAAGTTAAACGGGGATTTGGGATTCTCAGCTTTGGACATGAGTCCCTGAGACCCCGGGCCCCGAATAAAGCACCGCATATAACTGCTTTCGTAGTTATGTGTTTCTTTACGGGCAACAGTTTTCTGGCGACCCAGATGGGACTTCGGGAGTAGTGTTGACGGTTCGCTTTCCGATTTTGCTCCGTGCCGGCACCGAGGAATTCTTGGGGAGCCATCGGCTGCGCCCGCTCTGCGCTGCTGCTGACGTCCCAAAGTGGTAAGCCCGAAGGTGCTTTATTGTAATATTTGGTCGGGTGCCTGCCTAATAAGACGTGACGGCGATTCACGCAAGGTTGGGCTAACGAGCTCGAGGTCTGGTCTGTGGAAGCCTAGGCGCTGGCCGTCAGACGGAGCGAAAGCCCCGCAGGTCCAGCACTCACGGACATACGTGGCTGTCTCGTGAGTTTGGTTTGGTCTTTTGTTTCCCATCAGAGGCTATCTTTCCGTTTTCTACCCCGTAGATTTAGTGTGTGTGTGTGTGTGGAGTGAGTGTGTAAGACCATGGTAATACCGGATAATTCTCCGTTAGGATGTTTATTAAAGCATTGGAAAAGTGCGGGATATTTTCAGAGTATGAGTAAAAGTCGATTTATAGATTATTGTACGAATTGGTGGCCACAATATGAGTATGATGGACCCCGGTGGCCTGAACACGGAAGTTTAGATCCGGGTGTTATAGGTCCATTAATGAGATATTGTTAAGAACTTGAAAAATGGGATGAAGTACCATATGTTGATCTATTTTATGATATACGTAATCATCCAGATATGCAGAGAGAATGTGGAATGTTGTTGGTACATCCCGAAAAAAAGATAAAACAAAACGTGGAGGATGTGTAGGTAATAAGAAGTGTATGACTTGTTTGGCAATACAAAATTCAATAAGAGAGCCAGAGGAGGTATCACTTTTAGCATCACCGACGGCCCCTGTGATGTCCGATATAGATGCAGGGGACGATAGTGATACTGATAGTATTAAGGCGGTAAAACCGTCAGAATCAATTAATACTGGAGCGATCCAGATTAAGTTAACACCGAAGGGTTCGCCAGGGCATTCATCATGCCCAAGACAAGCGCAACGAACCCCAATTGCACAGAGAACAAGACAAGGGAGGAAGGAACAAGAGCAAAACAGTAAAGTATTATTAGCCCCTTTACGAGAGGCAATTTCGGGGACTGATAAAGTATATGGGAAAGTTCCTTTTTCCCCAGGAGATTTAGTAATTTGGAAGCAATCAGCTGGAAAGTGTACAATAATAGGGAAAAAAAAAAAAAAAAAAAAACAAACCACAAAGAGAAATCAGGCAGGATTATTAGCAATGTTACAACGAGTAAATCAAGGAATAAGAGGCAGAAGTAGAGGACGAGGTCGAGGAGGATACAGGGTAGGAGGCATGCGGGGAATACCTCAAAATCAGCTAGGGATAAATCAGTGTGCGTTTTGCAGACAACAGGGACATTGGAAAAATGAGTGCCCAGTGAAAATGAATTTGGCCCAGCAGGCTTCAGTAGGAGGAACACCAATGGCAGAAACAATGATGTTAGGACATTTGGGGCAACATAGTAGCTGACTAAGTGATGGATTAAAAGTGACAACAGAAATTGATGGGGAAGAGAAACAATTATTGGTAGATACTGGGGCAACTTATTCTGTTTTAAATACTTGTTTAGGAAAGATAGGAGATACGATGATAACTGTGGTAGGAGCTACAGGAAAAACAGAGCAACGGCCCTTTCTGCGGCCATTGCATCTAAATTTTAGGGGTAAAGAATTAGATCATGAATTTCTCTATGTACCGGATTGTCCTACATCTTTGTTAGGACGAGATTTATTGTCAAGATTTAATGCTAAAATAATATTTGAAAATGGAAAAGCTAAGTTGCAGATACCTGAGGAAGAAATAGCTAGAATATTTATAGTAAAAGAAATAGCTAATACAACAATACCAATAGAGGTAGAAAACGCTGTAGTACCATGGGTATGGGAGACACAAGTACCGGGATTAGCGAAAGCAGCAAAACCTGTCATAGTAGAATTGAAAGAAGGTGTCCAACCGGTAAGAGTTAGACAATATCCTATACAGTTAGAAGCTAGGAAAGGGGTAGCACCATTAATTGCAAAATTTTTGATGCACAGTGTGTTAGAAGAATGTGAATCTGAATATAATACACCAATATTTCCTATAAGAAAACCTAACGGAGATTATAGGTTAGTTCAAGATTTAAGAGCTGTAAACGAAATAGTTAAAGATATACATCCAGTAGTAGCAAATCCTTATACATTGTTAACATCTGTGGCAGAACAATTTAGATACTTTTCTGTAATTGATTTAAAAGATGCTTTCTTCTGCATCCCATTGGCATTACAAAGTAGGAAATTATTTGCGTTTGAATGGGAAAATCCGGATACAGGACGAAAACGACAGCTGACCTGGACCAGGTTACCACAAGGCTTCAAAAACAGTCCTACAATATTTGGGAATCAGCTGGCACGAGAACTGGAGGATTGGAAGGAGCAAGGATATTTTCAATTACCATCAAAAGCATACTTATTGTTGCAATATGTGGATGACATTTTCGTGGCGACAGAAAGGTATGAAAACTGCATTACTGTTACAGTTGCGTGATTAAATTTACTGGGACAGAGCGGTTATCGAGTTTCTAAGGAAAAAGCCCAAATTGCCCGGGAAAAAGTGATATATCTGGGATGTGAAATTTCCCAAGGACAAAGACGGTTGGGGGTGAATAGAATACAAGCGATTTGTGCCATCCCTGAACCTAGAAATTTGCACGAGTTACGAACTTTTCTAGGAATGACAGGGTGGTGCAGACTCTGGATTTTGAATTACGGACTGTTAGCCAAACCACTGTATGCAGCTTTAAAAGAGCCACAATTAGTTTGGAGTTTAGAGTGTAAAAGGGCTTTTCAAGACTTAAAACAGGCTCTGCAAGAAGCCCCAGCATTAGGATTGCCTGATTTGACAAAAACATTTCAACTCTTTGTACATGAGCGGCAACGACTAGCGCTTGGAGTTTTAACTCAACGAATTGGATCATGGAAGAGACCGGTGGGCTATTTTTCCAAGCAGTTGGATATGGTAAGTGCCGGATGGCCTTCTTGCCTCCGAGCAGTGGCTGCTACTGTAACGTTAGTCCAAGAAGCTAGAAAATTGACATTGGGAACAAAAATGGAAGTATTTGTGCCCCACGTGGTGATTGCAGTTTTGGAACAAAAGGGGGGTCATTGGTTGTCATCCAGTAGAATGTTGAAATATCAGGCAATATTGAGAGAACAGGATGATATATTTTTAAAGATAACAACATGTTTGAATCCCGCTGAATTTTTAGGTAGCAAAATAGAGGAAGGCGAGCTGGAACATGATTGTATTGAGGTGATCGAACAAACTTACGCCAGTAGGGTAGATCTGAAAGATATTCCCCTTGTAAATCCTGACTGGACATTATTTACAGACGGTAGCAGCTTTGTTGAGAATGGAACACGATATTCTGGATATGCTGTGGTTACTAAGCTTGAAGTAATTGAAGCAAAGGCATTAATGCCAGGAACGTCAGCGCAAAAGGCAGAACTGGTCGCTCTAATTCGGGCTTTAATACCGAGTACGGATAAGAGAGTGAATATTTGGACAGATTCTAAATACGCTTTTGGAATAATACATATACATGGAGCTTTATGGAAGGAAAGAGGATTGTTGACGGCTCAAGGTAGTATTATTAAATATCGAACCGAGATCTTACAGTTATTAGAGGCTGTGGTACTACCTCAGCAAGTGGCTGTAATGCATTGTCGAGGACATCAGAGGGATGACAGCGATGTGGCACAAGGAAACATGAAGGCAGACCAGGCAGCCAAAATTGCTGCACGGCAAGTATGGACTGAATTAGCTCTAATACCTACTAAGGTAAGCCCGATTACTGCTCATCTCTCTGTAAATCCCTTTTATACCCAAGAAGATGAAAAATTAGCCGATTTGGTAAAGGCACAGAAGAATTCACATGGATGGTATGTAACAGGTAATGGACAAGTAGTAGTGCCTGCTACAATTATGAAACGAATAATACAAACTGAACATAATAAATGCCATTGGGGAGCAGAAGCATTGGTGCAGTTTTTAAAGCGGAGCATTATATCTGCACAAATGTTAACAATAGCAAAAGGGGTGAATGCGAAGTGTCCAGTATGTTTAAAGAATAATCCGGTAATACGAAAACAAATTCCAATGGGAACTTTGAAAGTGGGAATAGAACCAGGTGACTATTGGCAAGTGGATTTTGCAGAATTACCTAAATCAAAAGGGTTTAAGTATTTATTGGTATACGTATGTACCTTTTCAGGGTGGCTAGAAGCATTTCCCTGTAGAACGAATCAAGCTAGAGAAGTAGTAAAAACTTTGTTAAAAGAGATCATACCTAGATTTGGGGTACCTTTAGGAATTTCTTCAGATCGAGGCCCACACTTTATAGCTAAAATAGTACAGGAAATTAGTGAAATGCTTGGAATTAGCTGGGATTTACATACACCGTGGAGGCCACAATCTAGTGGAAAGGTAGAAAGGATGAATCAAACATTAAAAGGACAAATTAAAAAGATATGCCAGGAAGCTCAAATCCAATGGCCACAGGCATTGCCCCTTGCTTTATTGAGAATTCGTATAAAACCTAGAGAAGGGTTGTCTGTAAGTCCCTATGAAATTCTGTACGGTAAGCCATATACTGCACCAACGAAGGGAATGGGAAGTGCAGATTTACACCTCCAAGGAGATCAAGATGTTTATAGTTATATAATTTCTTTAAGCAGATTACTCACAGCCTTACGTGCCGCGATCATCTGGAATCGCCCTTTGCCGTTGGAGAATCAACCAGGAGACCAAGCGTATGTTCGAAATTGGCAAACGGAGCCTTTAAAGGAACAGTGGCATGGACTTTATTTGGTGCTATTGATAACATTTACCGCTGTGAAAGTAGCAGGAATTGATAATTGGATTCATTATACCAGAGTGAAGAAGGTACCATCACAATGGGGGGTAAAAATGATCACTCCTACAAAACTGAGATTTACATCTTGGTAATACTATGCTGGGTAGGATTAAGTAATGGTTTCGCTCAAATAATACATACATATGCTACTGTACATATAGAAGAACGAATGGATGTAAATTTGACTTGTGATTTTGTTGGAGATATGAGAAGTTCAATCCAAGACATTAGTTGCTATTGGCAGAAGAATGAGTCCAAATTGTCAACTGGGTTTACAATCCGATGGGATAGTGATACACGAAGGGGTACTATGATTTTATCATTGCGAAATGTAAGTAAGACAGATGTAGGAAACCACACCTGTATTGTTTGGATTAAAGAGAGTTTTGATTATGGAAAAAGGGCATTAGAGGTTACTGCAAAATCAGAACCTATGCAGAAAAGAAACAGAGCCAGGAGAGAGTTAAAAGATTTGGAAAAAGACGAAATGCAACCAATACAAATAATCCAGGCGCCACAACAGGAAACACAAGAAAATCTAATGCAAAAGAAAGTTAGCTGAAAAACACCCAGTCTAGAACTGTACAAAAGTATACGCTTGTGACACCCCGAAAGTGAAGTTACCTTTCCACCTGTGGTCCTTGCATTAAGGACAGGTTGTGCCTGTAGAGGAATTAAATACTCCATGAGTGAACCTGTAATACAATTCGGAGTGAGAATAGATTGTAGAACTACGAGCAGGAGCACAGGAAATTTAGTTTGGGTTACAAGTGATGGACAATGGACGACTCACCTCCCCTTGGATGGGTTGGTGACTGAAATAACTTTAGGGTTACCAACTCTCTGCCCAATTTGGAAGAAAGCGCCATTTAAGGGTAGATTAGAAAATTTATGGATAATGAAGAGAGAAATAAAGGATGATGATGATTGGCAAGAACCATCATCCGGTGTGAAGTTAGGTTGGGCTTTAGAATCATTGTTTGCTCCAATTAGTACTTATCGGAATAGAGAAATGTTGTACCGGTTGTTAGGACAAACGGAAAGGCTAGCAAGAGTGACTAAAGAAGGATTTAAGGAAATAAACTTACAATTACAGGCAACCACAAAAATGACCCTGCAAAATAGAATGGCATTAGATATGCTGTTGCTAAAAGAACATGGAGTATGTGGTTATTTACGAGATAAGATTGATCATTGTTGTGTACATATTCCGAATGTTACAGCCGCGGTAGAACGTGATTTGTCTCAGCTAACACAAATTGAACGTGCAACTGAGGAAGAAAGAGAAGAAAGTACCCATAATTGGGTGGCTGCTTTAGCAAAGTCATTTGGATTGAACATCTCTGGTTGGGTAGCATCTTTAATTCAGTGGTGTATAATAATTATAATTATTATGTTAGCTATTATGGGAGTGTTGCGTTTGATTCAAAATATTGTTAATAAGGAACGGCAACACTTGGGGAAAATTTTAAAAGCTGTTACCAGGAAGAATCATGAACTTCCCCCGAGATATGAAGACATTGGAAATAATTCATTGCAGCTACAATCACCAGTTTGAGACGGTCCAAAGAATATGGAAATCTGCGGAACTGATGATGAAAATCCTTGCAGTCTGGAAGACTTGAAGTATTTTCAAAGGGGGGAATTGTTACATTATATTGATTAGAATAGGTTATACTTGGTAGACAAGATGAAGGTATAATTGCAGGTGTTGGGTACAGTACAATCTGATGAAGTGGGTACAGTACAATCTGATGAACTGGGTACAGCACAATCTGATGAACTAGGTAAATGATAAGCAAATCTTGGCAACAGTAACTGAAGAAACTATAAATGGGAAACAATCATGTAGCTTAGCAATTCTGTTGATTATGTTACGTAACCGAACACTATAAATATTAACCAAGTTAAACGGGGATTTGGGATTCTCAGCTTTGGACATGAGTCCCTGAGACCCCGGGCCCCGAATAAAGCACCGCATATAACTGCTTTCGTAGTTATGTGTTTCTTTACGGGCAACAGTTTTCTGGCGACCCAGATGGGACTTCGGGAGTAGTGTTGACGGTTCGCTTTCCGATTTTGCTCCGTGCCGGCACCGAGGAATTCTCGGGGAGCCATCGGCTGCGCCCGCTCTGCGCTGCTCCTGACGTCCCAAAGTGGTAAGCCCGAAGGTGCTTTATTGTAATATTTGGTCGGGTGCCTGCCTAATAAGACGTGACGGCGATTCACGCAAGGTTGGGCTAACGAGCTCGAGGTCTGGTCTGTGGAAGCCTAGGCGCTGGCCGTCAGACGGAGCGAAAGCCCCGCAGGTCCAGCACTCACGGACATACGTGGCTGTCTCGTGAGTTTGGTTTGGTCTTTTGTTTCCCATCAGAGGCTATCTTTCCGTTTTCTACCCCGTAGATTTAGTGTGTGTGTGTGTGGAGTGAGTGTGTAAGACCATGGTAATACCGGATAATTCTCCGTTAGGATGTTTATTAAAGCATTGGAAAAGTGCGGGATATTTTCAGAGTATGAGTAAAAGTCGATTTATAGATTATTGTACGAATTGGTGGCCACAATATGAGTATGATGGACCCCGGTGGCCTGAACACGGAAGTTTAGATCCGGGTGTTATAGGTCCATTAATGAGATATTGTTAAGAACTTGAAAAATGGGATGAAGTACCATATGTTGATCTATTTTATGATATACGTAATCATCCAGATATGCAGAGAGAATGTGGAATGTTGTTGGTACATCCCGAAAAAAAGATAAAACAAAACGTGGAGGATGTGTAGGTAATAAGAAGTGTATGACTTGTTTGGCAATACAAAATTCAATAAGAGAGCCAGAGGAGGTATCACTTTTAGCATCACCGACGGCCCCTGTGATGTCCGATATAGATGCAGGGGACGATAGTGATACTGATAGTATTAAGGCGGTAAAACCGTCAGAATCAATTAATACTGGAGCGATCCAGATTAAGTTAACACCGAAGGGTTCGCCAGGGCATTCATCATGCCCAAGACAAGCGCAACGAACCCCAATTGCACAGAGAACAAGACAAGGGAGGAAGGAACAAGAGCAAAACAGTAAAGTATTATTAGCCCCTTTACGAGAGGCAATTTCGGGGACTGATAAAGTATATGGGAAAGTTCCTTTTTCCCCAGGAGATTTAGTAATTTGGAAGCAATCAGCTGGAAAGTGTACAATAATAGGGAAAAAAAAAAAAAAAAAAAAACAAACCACAAAGAGAAATCAGGCAGGATTATTAGCAATGTTACAACGAGTAAATCAAGGAATAAGAGGCAGAAGTAGAGGACGAGGTCGAGGAGGATACAGGGTAGGAGGCATGCGGGGAATACCTCAAAATCAGCTAGGGATAAATCAGTGTGCGTTTTGCAGACAACAGGGACATTGGAAAAATGAGTGCCCAGTGAAAATGAATTTGGCCCAGCAGACTTCAGTAGGAGGAACACCAATGGCAGAAACAATGATGTTAGGACATTTGGGGCAACATAGTAGCTGACTAAGTGATGGATTAAAAGTGACAACAGAAATTGATGGGGAAGAGAAACAATTATTGGTAGATACTGGGGCAACTTATTCTGTTTTAAATACTTGTTTAGGAAAGATAGGAGATACGATGATAACTGTGGTAGGAGCTACAGGAAAAACAGAGCAACGGCCCTTTCTGCGGCCATTGCATCTAAATTTTAGGGGTAAAGAATTAGATCATGAATTTCTCTATGTACCGGATTGTCCTACATCTTTGTTAGGACGAGATTTATTGTCAAGATTTAATGCTAAAATAATATTTGAAAATGGAAAAGCTAAGTTGCAGATACCTGAGGAAGAAATAGCTAGAATATTTATAGTAAAAGAAATAGCTAATACAACAATACCAATAGAGGTAGAAAACGCTGTAGTACCATGGGTATGGGAGACACAAGTACCGGGATTAGCGAAAGCAGCAAAACCTGTCATAGTAGAATTGAAAGAAGGTGTCCAACCGGTAAGAGTTAGACAATATCCTATACAGTTAGAAGCTAGGAAAGGGGTAGCACCATTAATTGCAAAATTTTTGATGCACAATGTGTTAGAAGAATGTGAATCTGAATATAATACACCAATATTTCCTATAAGAAAACCTAACGGAGATTATAGGTTAGTTCAAGATTTAAGAGCTGTAAACGAAATAGTTAAAGATATACATCCAGTAGTAGCAAATCCTTATACATTGTTAACATCTGTGGCAGAACAATTTAGATACTTTTCTGTAATTGATTTAAAAGATGCTTTCTTCTGCATCCCATTGGCATTACAAAGTAGGAAATTATTTGCGTTTGAATGGGAAAATCCGGATACAGGACGAAAACGACAGCTGACCTGGACCAGGTTACCACAAGGCTTCAAAAACAGTCCTACAATATTTGGGAATCAGCTGGCACGAGAACTGGAGGATTGGAAGGAGCAAGGATATTTTCAATTACCATCAAAAGCATACTTATTGTTGCAATATGTGGATGACATTTTCGTGGCGACAGAAAGGTATGAAAACTGCATTACTGTTACAGTTGCGTGATTAAATTTACTGGGACAGAGCGGTTATCGAGTTTCTAAGGAAAAAGCCCAAATTGCCCGGGAAAAAGTGATATATCTGGGATGTGAAATTTCCCAAGGACAAAGACGGTTGGGGGTGAATAGAATACAAGCGATTTGTGCCATCCCTGAACCTAGAAATTTGCACGAGTTACGAACTTTTCTAGGAATGACAGGGTGGTGCAGACTCTGGATTTTGAATTACGGACTGTTAGCCAAACCACTGTATGCAGCTTTAAAAGAGCCACAATTAGTTTGGAGTTTAGAGTGTAAAAGGGCTTTTCAAGACTTAAAACAGGCTCTGCAAGAAGCCCCAGCATTAGGATTGCCTGATTTGACAAAAACATTTCAACTCTTTGTACATGAGCGGCAACGACTAGCGCTTGGAGTTTTAACTCAACGAATTGGATCATGGAAGAGACCGGTGGGCTATTTTTCCAAGCAGTTGGATATGGTAAGTGCCGGATGGCCTTCTTGCCTCCGAGCAGTGGCTGCTACTGTAACGTTAGTCCAAGAAGCTAGAAAATTGACATTGGGAACAAAAATGGAAGTATTTGTGCCCCACGTGGTGATTGCAGTTTTGGAACAAAAGGGGGGTCATTGGTTGTCATCCAGTAGAATGTTGAAATATCAGGCAATATTGAGAGAACAGGATGATATATTTTTAAAGATAACAACATGTTTGAATCCCGCTGAATTTTTAGGTAGCAAAATAGAGGAAGGCGAGCTGGAACATGATTGTATTGAGGTGATCGAACAAACTTACGCCAGTAGGGTAGATCTGAAAGATATTCCCCTTGTAAATCCTGACTGGACATTATTTACAGACGGTAGCAGCTTTGTTGAGAATGGAACGCGATATTCTGGATATGCTGTGGTTACTAAGCTTGAAGTAATTGAAGCAAAGGCATTAATGCCAGGAACGTCAGCGCAAAAGGCAGAACTGGTCGCTCTAATTCGGGCTTTAATACCGAGTACGGATAAGAGGGTGAATATTTGGACAGATTCTAAATACGCTTTTGGAATAATACATATACATGGAGCTTTATGGAAGGAAAGAGGATTGTTGACGGCTCAAGGTAGTATTATTAAATATCGAACCGAGATCTTACAGTTATTAGAGGCTGTGGTACTACCTCAGCAAGTGGCTGTAATGCATTGTCGAGGACATCAGAGGGATGACAGCGATGTGGCACAAGGAAACATGAAGGCAGACCAGGCAGCCAAAATTGCTGCACGGCAAGTATGGACTGAATTAGCTCTAATACCTACTAAGGTAAGCCCGATTACTGCTCATCTCTCTGTAAATCCCTTTTATACCCAAGAAGATGAAAAATTAGCCGATTTGGTAAAGGCACAGAAGAATTCACATGGATGGTATGTAACAGGTAATGGACAAGTAGTAGTGCCTGCTACAATTATGAAACGAATAATACAAACTGAACATAATAAATGCCATTGGGGAGCAGAAGCATTGGTGCAGTTTTTAAAGCGGAGCATTATATCTGCACAAATGTTAACAATAGCAAAAGGGGTGAATGCGAAGTGTCCAGTATGTTTAAAGAATAATCCGGTAATACGAAAACAAATTCCAATGGGAACTTTGAAAGTGGGAATAGAACCAGGTGACTATTGGCAAGTGGATTTTGCAGAATTACCTAAATCAAAAGGGTTTAAGTATTTATTGGTATACGTATGTACCTTTTCAGGGTGGCTAGAAGCATTTCCCTGTAGAACGAATCAAGCTAGAGAAGTAGTAAAAACTTTGTTAAAAGAGATCATACCTAGATTTGGGGTACCTTTAGGAATTTCTTCAGATCGAGGCCCACACTTTATAGCTAAAATAGTACAGGAAATTAGTGAAATGCTTGGAATTAGCTGGGATTTACATACACCGTGGAGGCCACAATCTAGTGGAAAGGTAGAAAGGATGAATCAAACATTAAAAGGACAAATTAAAAAGATATGCCAGGAAGCTCAAATCCAATGGCCACAGGCATTGCCCCTTGCTTTATTGAGAATTCGTATAAAACCTAGAGAAGGGTTGTCTGTAAGTCCCTATGAAATTCTGTACGGTAAGCCATATACTGCACCAACGAAGGGAATGGGAAGTGCAGATTTACACCTCCAAGGAGATCAAGATGTTTATAGTTATATAATTTCTTTAAGCAGATTACTCACAGCCTTACGTGCCGCGATCATCTGGAATCGCCCTTTGCCGTTGGAGAATCAACCAGGAGACCAAGCGTATGTTCGAAATTGGCAAACGGAGCCTTTAAAGGAACAGTGGCATGGACTTTATTTGGTGCTATTGATAACATTTACCGCTGTGAAAGTAGCAGGAATTGATAATTGGATTCATTATACCAGAGTGAAGAAGGTACCATCACAATGGGGGGTAAAAATGATCACTCCTACAAAACTGAGATTTACATCTTGGTAATACTATGCTGGGTAGGATTAAGTAATGGTTTCGCTCAAATAATACATACATATGCTACTGTACATATAGAAGAACGAATGGATGTAAATTTGACTTGTGATTTTGTTGGAGATATGAGAAGTTCAATCCAAGACATTAGTTGCTATTGGCAGAAGAATGAGTCCAAATTGTCAACTGGGTTTACAATCCGATGGGATAGTGATACACGAAGGGGTACTATGATTTTATCATTGCGAAATGTAAGTAAGACAGATGTAGGAAACCACACCTGTATTGTTTGGATTAAAGAGAGTTTTGATTATGGAAAAAGGGCATTAGAGGTTACTGCAAAATCAGAACCTATGCAGAAAAGAAACAGAGCCAGGAGAGAGTTAAAAGATTTGGAAAAAGACGAAATGCAACCAATACAAATAATCCAGGCGCCACAACAGGAAACACAAGAAAATCTAATGCAAAAGAAAGTTAGCTGAAAAACACCCAGTCTAGAACTGTACAAAAGTATACGCTTGTGACACCCCGAAAGTGAAGTTACCTTTCCACCTGTGGTCCTTGCATTAAGGACAGGTTGTGCCTGTAGAGGAATTAAATACTCCATGAGTGAACCTGTAATACAATTCGGAGTGAGAATAGATTGTAGAACTACGAGCAGGAGCACAGGAAATTTAGTTTGGGTTACAAGTGATGGACAATGGACGACTCACCTCCCCTTGGATGGGTTGGTGACTGAAATAACTTTAGGGTTACCAACTCTCTGCCCAATTTGGAAGAAAGCGCCATTTAAGGGTAGATTAGAAAATTTATGGATAATGAAGAGAGAAATAAAGGATGATGATGATTGGCAAGAACCATCATCCGGTGTGAAGTTAGGTTGGGCTTTAGAATCATTGTTTGCTCCAATTAGTACTTATCGGAATAGAGAAATGTTGTACCGGTTGTTAGGACAAACGGAAAGGCTAGCAAGAGTGACTAAAGAAGGATTTAAGGAAATAAACTTACAATTACAGGCAACCACAAAAATGACCCTGCAAAATAGAATGGCATTAGATATGCTGTTGCTAAAAGAACATGGAGTATGTGGTTATTTACGAGATAAGATTGATCATTGTTGTGTACATATTCCGAATGTTACAGCCGCGGTAGAACGTGATTTGTCTCAGCTAACACAAATTGAACGTGCAACTGAGGAAGAAAGAGAAGAAAGTACCCATAATTGGGTGGCTGCTTTAGCAAAGTCATTTGGATTGAACATCTCTGGTTGGGTAGCATCTTTAATTCAGTGGTGTATAATAATTATAATTATTATGTTAGCTATTATGGGAGTGTTGCGTTTGATTCAAAATATTGTTAATAAGGAACGGCAACACTTGGGGAAAATTTTAAAAGCTGTTACCAGGAAGAATCATGAACTTCCCCCGAGATATGAAGACATTGGAAATAATTCATTGCAGCTACAATCACCAGTTTGAGACGGTCCAAAGAATATGGAAATCTGCGGAACTGATGATGAAAATCCTTGCAGTCTGGAAGACTTGAAGTATTTTCAAAGGGGGGAATTGTTACATTATATTGATTAGAATAGGTTATACTTGGTAGACAAGATGAAGGTATAATTGCAGGTGTTGGGTACAGTACAATCTGATGAAGTGGGTACAGTACAATCTGATGAACTGGGTACAGCACAATCTGATGAACTAGGTAAATGATAAGCAAATCTTGGCAACAGTAACTGAAGAAACTATAAATGGGAAACAATCATGTAGCTTAGCAATTCTGTTGATTATGTTACGTAACCGAACACTATAAATATTAACCAAGTTAAACGGGGATTTGGGATTCTCAGCTTTGGACATGAGTCCCTGAGACCCCGGGCCCCGAATAAAGCACCGCATATAACTGCTTTCGTAGTTATGTGTTTCTTTACGGGCAACAGTTTTCTGGCGACCCAGATGGGACTTCGGGAGTAGTGTTGACGGTTCGCTTTCCGATTTTGCTCCGTGCCGGCACCGAGGAATTCTCGGGGAGCCATCGGCTGCGCCCGCTCTGCGCTGCTCCTGACGTCCCAAAGTGGTAAGCCCGAAGGTGCTTTATTGTAATATTTGGTCGGGTGCCTGCCTAATAAGACGTGACGGCGATTCACGCAAGGTTGGGCTAACGAGCTCGAGGTCTGGTCTGTGGAAGCCTAGGCGCTGGCCGTCAGACGGAGCGAAAGCCCCGCAGGTCCAGCACTCACGGACATACGTGGCTGTCTCGTGAGTTTGGTTTGGTCTTTTGTTTCCCATCAGAGGCTATCTTTCCGTTTTCTACCCCGTAGATTTAGTGTGTGTGTGTGTGGAGTGAGTGTGTAAGACCATGGTAATACCGGATAATTCTCCGTTAGGATGTTTATTAAAGCATTGGAAAAGTGCGGGATATTTTCAGAGTATGAGTAAAAGTCGATTTATAGATTATTGTACGAATTGGTGGCCACAATATGAGTATGATGGACCCCGGTGGCCTGAACACGGAAGTTTAGATCCGGGTGTTATAGGTCCATTAATGAGATATTGTTAAGAACTTGAAAAATGGGATGAAGTACCATATGTTGATCTATTTTATGATATACGTAATCATCCAGATATGCAGAGAGAATGTGGAATGTTGTTGGTACATCCCGAAAAAAAGATAAAACAAAACGTGGAGGATGTGTAGGTAATAAGAAGTGTATGACTTGTTTGGCAATACAAAATTCAATAAGAGAGCCAGAGGAGGTATCACTTTTAGCATCACCGACGGCCCCTGTGATGTCCGATATAGATGCAGGGGACGATAGTGATACTGATAGTATTAAGGCGGTAAAACCGTCAGAATCAATTAATACTGGAGCGATCCAGATTAAGTTAACACCGAAGGGTTCGCCAGGGCATTCATCATGCCCAAGACAAGCGCAACGAACCCCAATTGCACAGAGAACAAGACAAGGGAGGAAGGAACAAGAGCAAAACAGTAAAGTATTATTAGCCCCTTTACGAGAGGCAATTTCGGGGACTGATAAAGTATATGGGAAAGTTCCTTTTTCCCCAGGAGATTTAGTAATTTGGAAGCAATCAGCTGGAAAGTGTACAATAATAGGGAAAAAAAAAAAAAAAAAAAAAACAAACCACAAAGAGAAATCAGGCAGGATTATTAGCAATGTTACAACGAGTAAATCAAGGAATAAGAGGCAGAAGTAGAGGACGAGGTCGAGGAGGATACAGGGTAGGAGGCATGCGGGGAATACCTCAAAATCAGCTAGGGATAAATCAGTGTGCGTTTTGCAGACAACAGGGACATTGGAAAAATGAGTGCCCAGTGAAAATGAATTTGGCCCAGCAGGCTTCAGTAGGAGGAACACCAATGGCAGAAACAATGATGTTAGGACAT
This sequence comes from Apteryx mantelli, assembly GCF_036417845.1. Lineage (NCBI taxonomy): Eukaryota > Metazoa > Chordata > Aves > Apterygiformes > Apterygidae > Apteryx > Apteryx mantelli. The sequence continues at coordinate 42,672 of NW_027118513.1, read as the reverse complement.
TTGGGGCAACATAGTAGCTGACTAAGTGATGGATTAAAAGTGACAACAGAAATTGATGGGGAAGAGAAACAATTATTGGTAGATACTGGGGCAACTTATTCTGTTTTAAATACTTGTTTAGGAAAGATAGGAGATACGATGATAACTGTGGTAGGAGCTACAGGAAAAACAGAGCAACGGCCCTTTCTGCGGCCATTGCATCTAAATTTTAGGGGTAAAGAATTAGATCATGAATTTCTCTATGTACCGGATTGTCCTACATCTTTGTTAGGACGAGATTTATTGTCAAGATTTAATGCTAAAATAATATTTGAAAATGGAAAAGCTAAGTTGCAGATACCTGAGGAAGAAATAGCTAGAATATTTATAGTAAAAGAAATAGCTAATACAACAATACCAATAGAGGTAGAAAACGCTGTAGTACCATGGGTATGGGAGACACAAGTACCGGGATTAGCGAAAGCAGCAAAACCTGTCATAGTAGAATTGAAAGAAGGTGTCCAACCGGTAAGAGTTAGACAATATCCTATACAGTTAGAAGCTAGGAAAGGGGTAGCACCATTAATTGCAAAATTTTTGATGCACAGTGTGTTAGAAGAATGTGAATCTGAATATAATACACCAATATTTCCTATAAGAAAACCTAACGGAGATTATAGGTTAGTTCAAGATTTAAGAGCTGTAAACGAAATAGTTAAAGATATACATCCAGTAGTAGCAAATCCTTATACATTGTTAACATCTGTGGCAGAACAATTTAGATACTTTTCTGTAATTGATTTAAAAGATGCTTTCTTCTGCATCCCATTGGCATTACAAAGTAGGAAATTATTTGCGTTTGAATGGGAAAATCCGGATACAGGACGAAAACGACAGCTGACCTGGACCAGGTTACCACAAGGCTTCAAAAACAGTCCTACAATATTTGGGAATCAGCTGGCACGAGAACTGGAGGATTGGAAGGAGCAAGGATATTTTCAATTACCATCAAAAGCATACTTATTGTTGCAATATGTGGATGACATTTTCGTGGCGACAGAAAGGTATGAAAACTGCATTACTGTTACAGTTGCGTGATTAAATTTACTGGGACAGAGCGGTTATCGAGTTTCTAAGGAAAAAGCCCAAATTGCCCGGGAAAAAGTGATATATCTGGGATGTGAAATTTCCCAAGGACAAAGACGGTTGGGGGTGAATAGAATACAAGCGATTTGTGCCATCCCTGAACCTAGAAATTTGCACGAGTTACGAACTTTTCTAGGAATGACAGGGTGGTGCAGACTCTGGATTTTGAATTACGGACTGTTAGCCAAACCACTGTATGCAGCTTTAAAAGAGCCACAATTAGTTTGGAGTTTAGAGTGTAAAAGGGCTTTTCAAGACTTAAAACAGGCTCTGCAAGAAGCCCCAGCATTAGGATTGCCTGATTTGACAAAAACATTTCAACTCTTTGTACATGAGCGGCAACGACTAGCGCTTGGAGTTTTAACTCAACGAATTGGATCATGGAAGAGACCGGTGGGCTATTTTTCCAAGCAGTTGGATATGGTAAGTGCCGGATGGCCTTCTTGCCTCCGAGCAGTGGCTGCTACTGTAACGTTAGTCCAAGAAGCTAGAAAATTGACATTGGGAACAAAAATGGAAGTATTTGTGCCCCACGTGGTGATTGCAGTTTTGGAACAAAAGGGGGGTCATTGGTTGTCATCCAGTAGAATGTTGAAATATCAGGCAATATTGAGAGAACAGGATGATATATTTTTAAAGATAACAACATGTTTGAATCCCGCTGAATTTTTAGGTAGCAAAATAGAGGAAGGCGAGCTGGAACATGATTGTATTGAGGTGATCGAACAAACTTACGCCAGTAGGGTAGATCTGAAAGATATTCCCCTTGTAAATCCTGACTGGACATTATTTACAGACGGTAGCAGCTTTGTTGAGAATGGAACACGATATTCTGGATATGCTGTGGTTACTAAGCTTGAAGTAATTGAAGCAAAGGCATTAATGCCAGGAACGTCAGCGCAAAAGGCAGAACTGGTCGCTCTAATTCGGGCTTTAATACCGAGTACGGATAAGAGGGTGAATATTTGGACAGATTCTAAATACGCTTTTGGAATAATACATATACATGGAGCTTTATGGAAGGAAAGAGGATTGTTGACGGCTCAAGGTAGTATTATTAAATATCGAACCGAGATCTTACAGTTATTAGAGGCTGTGGTACTACCTCAGCAAGTGGCTGTAATGCATTGTCGAGGACATCAGAGGGATGACAGCGATGTGGCACAAGGAAACATGAAGGCAGACCAGGCAGCCAAAATTGCTGCACGGCAAGTATGGACTGAATTAGCTCTAATACCTACTAAGGTAAGCCCGATTACTGCTCATCTCTCTGTAAATCCCTTTTATACCCAAGAAGATGAAAAATTAGCCGATTTGGTAAAGGCACAGAAGAATTCACATGGATGGTATGTAACAGGTAATGGACAAGTAGTAGTGCCTGCTACAATTATGAAACGAATAATACAAACTGAACATAATAAATGCCATTGGGGAGCAGAAGCATTGGTGCAGTTTTTAAAGCGGAGCATTATATCTGCACAAATGTTAACAATAGCAAAAGGGGTGAATGCGAAGTGTCCAGTATGTTTAAAGAATAATCCGGTAATACGAAAACAAATTCCAATGGGAACTTTGAAAGTGGGAATAGAACCAGGTGACTATTGGCAAGTGGATTTTGCAGAATTACCTAAATCAAAAGGGTTTAAGTATTTATTGGTATACGTATGTACCTTTTCAGGGTGGCTAGAAGCATTTCCCTGTAGAACGAATCAAGCTAGAGAAGTAGTAAAAACTTTGTTAAAAGAGATCATACCTAGATTTGGGGTACCTTTAGGAATTTCTTCAGATCGAGGCCCACACTTTATAGCTAAAATAGTACAGGAAATTAGTGAAATGCTTGGAATTAGCTGGGATTTACATACACCGTGGAGGCCACAATCTAGTGGAAAGGTAGAAAGGATGAATCAAACATTAAAAGGACAAATTAAAAAGATATGCCAGGAAGCTCAAATCCAATGGCCACAGGCATTGCCCCTTGCTTTATTGAGAATTCGTATAAAACCTAGAGAAGGGTTGTCTGTAAGTCCCTATGAAATTCTGTACGGTAAGCCATATACTGCACCAACGAAGGGAATGGGAAGTGCAGATTTACACCTCCAAGGAGATCAAGATGTTTATAGTTATATAATTTCTTTAAGCAGATTACTCACAGCCTTACGTGCCGCGATCATCTGGAATCGCCCTTTGCCGTTGGAGAATCAACCAGGAGACCAAGCGTATGTTCGAAATTGGCAAACGGAGCCTTTAAAGGAACAGTGGCATGGACTTTATTTGGTGCTATTGATAACATTTACCGCTGTGAAAGTAGCAGGAATTGATAATTGGATTCATTATACCAGAGTGAAGAAGGTACCATCACAATGGGGGGTAAAAATGATCACTCCTACAAAACTGAGATTTACATCTTGGTAATACTATGCTGGGTAGGATTAAGTAATGGTTTCGCTCAAATAATACATACATATGCTACTGTACATATAGAAGAACGAATGGATGTAAATTTGACTTGTGATTTTGTTGGAGATATGAGAAGTTCAATCCAAGACATTAGTTGCTATTGGCAGAAGAATGAGTCCAAATTGTCAACTGGGTTTACAATCCGATGGGATAGTGATACACGAAGGGGTACTATGATTTTATCATTGCGAAATGTAAGTAAGACAGATGTAGGAAACCACACCTGTATTGTTTGGATTAAAGAGAGTTTTGATTATGGAAAAAGGGCATTAGAGGTTACTGCAAAATCAGAACCTATGCAGAAAAGAAACAGAGCCAGGAGAGAGTTAAAAGATTTGGAAAAAGACGAAATGCAACCAATACAAATAATCCAGGCGCCACAACAGGAAACACAAGAAAATCTAATGCAAAAGAAAGTTAGCTGAAAAACACCCAGTCTAGAACTGTACAAAAGTATACGCTTGTGACACCCCGAAAGTGAAGTTACCTTTCCACCTGTGGTCCTTGCATTAAGGACAGGTTGTGCCTGTAGAGGAATTAAATACTCCATGAGTGAACCTGTAATACAATTCGGAGTGAGAATAGATTGTAGAACTACGAGCAGGAGCACAGGAAATTTAGTTTGGGTTACAAGTGATGGACAATGGACGACTCACCTCCCCTTGGATGGGTTGGTGACTGAAATAACTTTAGGGTTACCAACTCTCTGCCCAATTTGGAAGAAAGCGCCATTTAAGGGTAGATTAGAAAATTTATGGATAATGAAGAGAGAAATAAAGGATGATGATGATTGGCAAGAACCATCATCCGGTGTGAAGTTAGGTTGGGCTTTAGAATCATTGTTTGCTCCAATTAGTACTTATCGGAATAGAGAAATGTTGTACCGGTTGTTAGGACAAACGGAAAGGCTAGCAAGAGTGACTAAAGAAGGATTTAAGGAAATAAACTTACAATTACAGGCAACCACAAAAATGACCCTGCAAAATAGAATGGCATTAGATATGCTGTTGCTAAAAGAACATGGAGTATGTGGTTATTTACGAGATAAGATTGATCATTGTTGTGTACATATTCCGAATGTTACAGCCGCGGTAGAACGTGATTTGTCTCAGCTAACACAAATTGAACGTGCAACTGAGGAAGAAAGAGAAGAAAGTACCCATAATTGGGTGGCTGCTTTAGCAAAGTCATTTGGATTGAACATCTCTGGTTGGGTAGCATCTTTAATTCAGTGGTGTATAATAATTATAATTATTATGTTAGCTATTATGGGAGTGTTGCGTTTGATTCAAAATATTGTTAATAAGGAACGGCAACACTTGGGGAAAATTTTAAAAGCTGTTACCAGGAAGAATCATGAACTTCCCCCGAGATATGAAGACATTGGAAATAATTCATTGCAGCTACAATCACCAGTTTGAGACGGTCCAAAGAATATGGAAATCTGCGGAACTGATGATGAAAATCCTTGCAGTCTGGAAGACTTGAAGTATTTTCAAAGGGGGGAATTGTTACATTATATTGATTAGAATAGGTTATACTTGGTAGACAAGATGAAGGTATAATTGCAGGTGTTGGGTACAGTACAATCTGATGAAGTGGGTACAGTACAATCTGATGAACTGGGTACAGCACAATCTGATGAACTAGGTAAATGATAAGCAAATCTTGGCAACAGTAACTGAAGAAACTATAAATGGGAAACAATCATGTAGCTTAGCAATTCTGTTGATTATGTTACGTAACCGAACACTATAAATATTAACCAAGTTAAACGGGGATTTGGGATTCTCAGCTTTGGACATGAGTCCCTGAGACCCCGGGCCCCGAATAAAGCACCGCATATAACTGCTTTCGTAGTTATGTGTTTCTTTACGGGCAACAGTTTTCTGGCGACCCAGATGGGACTTCGGGAGTAGTGTTGACGGTTCGCTTTCCGATTTTGCTCCGTGCCGGCACCGAGGAATTCTCGGGGAGCCATCGGCTGCGCCCGCTCTGCGCTGCTCCTGACGTCCCAAAGTGGTAAGCCCGAAGGTGCTTTATTGTAATATTTGGTCGGGTGCCTGCCTAATAAGACGTGACGGCGATTCACGCAAGGTTGGGCTAACGAGCTCGAGGTCTGGTCTGTGGAAGCCTAGGCGCTGGCCGTCAGACGGAGCGAAAGCCCCGCAGGTCCAGCACTCACGGACATACGTGGCTGTCTCGTGAGTTTGGTTTGGTCTTTTGTTTCCCATCAGAGGCTATCTTTCCGTTTTCTACCCCGTAGATTTAGTGTGTGTGTGTGTGGAGTGAGTGTGTAAGACCATGGTAATACCGGATAATTCTCCGTTAGGATGTTTATTAAAGCATTGGAAAAGTGCGGGATATTTTCAGAGTATGAGTAAAAGTCGATTTATAGATTATTGTACGAATTGGTGGCCACAATATGAGTATGATGGACCCCGGTGGCCTGAACACGGAAGTTTAGATCCGGGTGTTATAGGTCCATTAATGAGATATTGTTAAGAACTTGAAAAATGGGATGAAGTACCATATGTTGATCTATTTTATGATATACGTAATCATCCAGATATGCAGAGAGAATGTGGAATGTTGTTGGTACATCCCGAAAAAAAGATAAAACAAAACGTGGAGGATGTGTAGGTAATAAGAAGTGTATGACTTGTTTGGCAATACAAAATTCAATAAGAGAGCCAGAGGAGGTATCACTTTTAGCATCACCGACGGCCCCTGTGATGTCCGATATAGATGCAGGGGACGATAGTGATACTGATAGTATTAAGGCGGTAAAACCGTCAGAATCAATTAATACTGGAGCGATCCAGATTAAGTTAACACCGAAGGGTTCGCCAGGGCATTCATCATGCCCAAGACAAGCGCAACGAACCCCAATTGCACAGAGAACAAGACAAGGGAGGAAGGAACAAGAGCAAAACAGTAAAGTATTATTAGCCCCTTTACGAGAGGCAATTTCGGGGACTGATAAAGTATATGGGAAAGTTCCTTTTTCCCCAGGAGATTTAGTAATTTGGAAGCAATCAGCTGGAAAGTGTACAATAATAGGGAAAAAAAAAAAAAAAAAAAAAACAAACCACAAAGAGAAATCAGGCAGGATTATTAGCAATGTTACAACGAGTAAATCAAGGAATAAGAGGCAGAAGTAGAGGACGAGGTCGAGGAGGATACAGGGTAGGAGGCATGCGGGGAATACCTCAAAATCAGCTAGGGATAAATCAGTGTGCGTTTTGCAGACAACAGGGACATTGGAAAAATGAGTGCCCAGTGAAAATGAATTTGGCCCAGCAGGCTTCAGTAGGAGGAACACCAATGGCAGAAACAATGATGTTAGGACATTTGGGGCAACATAGTAGCTGACTAAGTGATGGATTAAAAGTGACAACAGAAATTGATGGGGAAGAGAAACAATTATTGGTAGATACTGGGGCAACTTATTCTGTTTTAAATACTTGTTTAGGAAAGATAGGAGATACGATGATAACTGTGGTAGGAGCTACAGGAAAAACAGAGCAACGGCCCTTTCTGCGGCCATTGCATCTAAATTTTAGGGGTAAAGAATTAGATCATGAATTTCTCTATGTACCGGATTGTCCTACATCTTTGTTAGGACGAGATTTATTGTCAAGATTTAATGCTAAAATAATATTTGAAAATGGAAAAGCTAAGTTGCAGATACCTGAGGAAGAAATAGCTAGAATATTTATAGTAAAAGAAATAGCTAATACAACAATACCAATAGAGGTAGAAAACGCTGTAGTACCATGGGTATGGGAGACACAAGTACCGGGATTAGCGAAAGCAGCAAAACCTGTCATAGTAGAATTGAAAGAAGGTGTCCAACCGGTAAGAGTTAGACAATATCCTATACAGTTAGAAGCTAGGAAAGGGGTAGCACCATTAATTGCAAAATTTTTGATGCACAGTGTGTTAGAAGAATGTGAATCTGAATATAATACACCAATATTTCCTATAAGAAAACCTAACGGAGATTATAGGTTAGTTCAAGATTTAAGAGCTGTAAACGAAATAGTTAAAGATATACATCCAGTAGTAGCAAATCCTTATACATTGTTAACATCTGTGGCAGAACAATTTAGATACTTTTCTGTAATTGATTTAAAAAATGCTTTCTTCTGCATCCCATTGGCATTACAAAGTAGGAAATTATTTGCGTTTGAATGGGAAAATCCGGATACAGGACGAAAACGACAGCTGACCTGGACCAGGTTACCACAAGGCTTCAAAAACAGTCCTACAATATTTGGGAATCAGCTGGCACGAGAACTGGAGGATTGGAAGGAGCAAGGATATTTTCAATTACCATCAAAAGCATACTTATTGTTGCAATATGTGGATGACATTTTCGTGGCGACAGAAAGGTATGAAAACTGCATTACTGTTACAGTTGCGTGATTAAATTTACTGGGACAGAGCGGTTATCGAGTTTCTAAGGAAAAAGCCCAAATTGCCCGGGAAAAAGTGATATATCTGGGATGTGAAATTTCCCAAGGACAAAGACGGTTGGGGGTGAATAGAATACAAGCGATTTGTGCCATCCCTGAACCTAGAAATTTGCACGAGTTACGAACTTTTCTAGGAATGACAGGGTGGTGCAGACTCTGGATTTTGAATTACGGACTGTTAGCCAAACCACTGTATGCAGCTTTAAAAGAGCCACAATTAGTTTGGAGTTTAGAGTGTAAAAGGGCTTTTCAAGACTTAAAACAGGCTCTGCAAGAAGCCCCAGCATTAGGATTGCCTGATTTGACAAAAACATTTCAACTCTTTGTACATGAGCGGCAACGACTAGCGCTTGGAGTTTTAACTCAACGAATTGGATCATGGAAGAGACCGGTGGGCTATTTTTCCAAGCAGTTGGATATGGTAAGTGCCGGATGGCCTTCTTGCCTCCGAGCAGTGGCTGCTACTGTAACGTTAGTCCAAGAAGCTAGAAAATTGACATTGGGAACAAAAATGGAAGTATTTGTGCCCCACGTGGTGATTGCAGTTTTGGAACAAAAGGGGGGTCATTGGTTGTCATCCAGTAGAATGTTGAAATATCAGGCAATATTGAGAGAACAGGATGATATATTTTTAAAGATAACAACATGTTTGAATCCCGCTGAATTTTTAGGTAGCAAAATAGAGGAAGGCGAGCTGGAACATGATTGTATTGAGGTGATCGAACAAACTTACGCCAGTAGGGTAGATCTGAAAGATATTCCCCTTGTAAATCCTGACTGGACATTATTTACAGACGGTAGCAGCTTTGTTGAGAATGGAACACGATATTCTGGATATGCTGTGGTTACTAAGCTTGAAGTAATTGAAGCAAAGGCATTAATGCCAGGAACGTCAGCGCAAAAGGCAGAACTGGTCGCTCTAATTCGGGCTTTAATACCGAGTACGGATAAGAGGGTGAATATTTGGACAGATTCTAAATACGCTTTTGGAATAATACATATACATGGAGCTTTATGGAAGGAAAGAGGATTGTTGACGGCTCAAGGTAGTATTATTAAATATCGAACCGAGATCTTACAGTTATTAGAGGCTGTGGTACTACCTCAGCAAGTGGCTGTAATGCATTGTCGAGGACATCAGAGGGATGACAGCGATGTGGCACAAGGAAACATGAAGGCAGACCAGGCAGCCAAAATTGCTGCACGGCAAGTATGGACTGAATTAGCTCTAATACCTACTAAGGTAAGCCCGATTACTGCTCATCTCTCTGTAAATCCCTTTTATACCCAAGAAGATGAAAAATTAGCCGATTTGGTAAAGGCACAGAAGAATTCACATGGATGGTATGTAACAGGTAATGGACAAGTAGTAGTGCCTGCTACAATTATGAAACGAATAATACAAACTGAACATAATAAATGCCATTGGGGAGCAGAAGCATTGGTGCAGTTTTTAAAGCGGAGCATTATATCTGCACAAATGTTAACAATAGCAAAAGGGGTGAATGCGAAGTGTCCAGTATGTTTAAAGAATAATCCGGTAATACGAAAACAAATTCCAATGGGAACTTTGAAAGTGGGAATAGAACCAGGTGACTATTGGCAAGTGGATTTTGCAGAATTACCTAAATCAAAAGGGTTTAAGTATTTATTGGTATACGTATGTACCTTTTCAGGGTGGCTAGAAGCATTTCCCTGTAGAACGAATCAAGCTAGAGAAGTAGTAAAAACTTTGTTAAAAGAGATCATACCTAGATTTGGGGTACCTTTAGGAATTTCTTCAGATCGAGGCCCACACTTTATAGCTAAAATAGTACAGGAAATTAGTGAAATGCTTGGAATTAGCTGGGATTTACATACACCGTGGAGGCCACAATCTAGTGGAAAGGTAGAAAGGATGAATCAAACATTAAAAGGACAAATTAAAAAGATATGCCAGGAAGCTCAAATCCAATGGCCACAGGCATTGCCCCTTGCTTTATTGAGAATTCGTATAAAACCTAGAGAAGGGTTGTCTGTAAGTCCCTATGAAATTCTGTACGGTAAGCCATATACTGCACCAACGAAGGGAATGGGAAGTGCAGATTTACACCTCCAAGGAGATCAAGATGTTTATAGTTATATAATTTCTTTAAGCAGATTACTCACAGCCTTACGTGCCGCGATCATCTGGAATCGCCCTTTGCCGTTGGAGAATCAACCAGGAGACCAAGCGTATGTTCGAAACTGGCAAACGGAGCCTTTAAAGGAACAGTGGCATGGACTTTATTTGGTACTATTGATAACATTTACCGCTGTGAAAGTAGCAGGAATTGATAATTGGATTCATTATACCAGAGTGAAGAAGGTACCATCACAATGGGGGGTAAAAATGATCACTCCTACAAAACTGAGATTTACATCTTGGTAATACTATGCTGGGTAGGATTAAGTAATGGTTTCGCTCAAATAATACATACATATGCTACTGTACATATAGAAGAACGAATGGATGTAAATTTGACTTGTGATTTTGTTGGAGATATGAGAAGTTCAATCCAAGACATTAGTTGCTATTGGCAGAAGAATGAGTCCAAATTGTCAGCTGGGTTTACAATCCGATGGGATAGTGATACACGAAGGGGTACTATGATTTTATCATTGCGAAATGTAAGTAAGACAGATGTAGGAAACCACACCTGTATTGTTTGGATTAAAGAGAGTTTTGATTATGGAAAAAGGGCATTAGAGGTTACTGCAAAATCAGAACCTATGCAGAAAAGAAACAGAGCCAGGAGAGAGTTAAAAGATTTGGAAAAAGACGAAATGCAACCAATACAAATAATCCAGGCGCCACAACAGGAAACACAAGAAAATCTAATGCAAAAGAAAGTTAGCTGAAAAACACCCAGTCTAGAACTGTACAAAAGTATACGCTTGTGACACCCCGAAAGTGAAGTTACCTTTCCACCTGTGGTCCTTGCATTAAGGACAGGTTGTGCCTGTAGAGGAATTAAATACTCAATGAGTGAACCTGTAATACAATTCGGAGTGAGAATAGATTGTAGAACTACGAGCAGGAGCACAGGAAATTTAGTTTGGGTTACAAGTGATGGACAATGGACGACTCACCTCCCCTTGGATGGGTTGGTGACTGAAATAACTTTAGGGTTACCAACTCTCTGCCCAATTTGGAAGAAAGCGCCATTTAAGGGTAGATTAGAAAATTTATGGATAATGAAGAGAGAAATAAAGGATGATGATGATTGGCAAGAACCATCATCCGGTGTGAAGTTAGGTTGGGCTTTAGAATCATTGTTTGCTCCAATTAGTACTTATCGGAATAGAGAAATGTTGTACCGGTTGTTAGGACAAACGGAAAGGCTAGCAAGAGTGACTAAAGAAGGATTTAAGGAAATAAACTTACAATTACAGGCAACCACAAAAATGACCCTGCAAAATAGAATGGCATTAGATATGCTGTTGCTAAAAGAACATGGAGTATGTGGTTATTTACGAGATAAGATTGATCATTGTTGTGTACATATTCCGAATGTTACAGCCGCGGTAGAACGTGATTTGTCTCAGCTAACACAAATTGAACGTGCAACTGAGGAAGAAAGAGAAGAAAGTACCCATAATTGGGTGGCTGCTTTAGCAAAGTCATTTGGATTGAACATCTCTGGTTGGGTAGCATCTTTAATTCAATGGTGTATAATAATTATAATTATTATGTTAGCTATTATGGGAGTGTTGCGTTTGATTCAAAATATTGTTAATAAGGAACGGCAACACTTGGGGAAAATTTTAAAAGCTGTTACCAGGAAGAATCATGAACTTCCCCCGAGATATGAAGACATTGGAAATAATTCATTGCAGCTACAATCACCAGTTTGAGACGGTCCAAAGAATATGGAAATCTGCGGAACTGATGATGAAAATCCTTGCAGTCTGGAAGACTTGAAGTATTTTCAAAGGGGGGAATTGTTACATTATATTGATTAGAATAGGTTATACTTGGTAGACAAGATGAAGGTATAATTGCAGGTGTTGGGTACAGTACAATCTGATGAAGTGGGTACAGTACAATCTGATGAACTGGGTACAGCACAATCTGATGAACTAGGTAAATGATAAGCAAATCTTGGCAACAGTAACTGAAGAAACTATAAATGGGAAACAATCATGTAGCTTAGCAATTCTGTTGATTATGTTACGTAACCGAACACTATAAATATTAACCAAGTTAAACGGGGATTTGGGATTCTCAGCTTTGGACATGAGTCCCTGAGACCCCGGGCCCCGAATAAAGCACCGCATATAACTGCTTTCGTAGTTATGTGTTTCTTTACGGGCAACAGTTTTCTGGCGACCCAGATGGGACTTCGGGAGTAGTGTTGACGGTTCGCTTTCCGATTTTGCTCCGTGCCGGCACCGAGGAATTCTCGGGGAGCCATCGGCTGCGCCCGCTCTGCGCTGCTCCTGACGTCCCAAAGTGGTAAGCCCGAAGGTGCTTTATTGTAATATTTGGTCGGGTGCCTGCCTAATAAGACGTGACGGCGATTCACGCAAGGTTGGGCTAACGAGCTCGAGGTCTGGTCTGTGGAAGCCTAGGCGCTGGCCGTCAGACGGAGCGAAAGCCCCGCAGGTCCAGCACTCACGGACATACGTGGCTGTCTCGTGAGTTTGGTTTGGTCTTTTGTTTCCCATCAGAGGCTATCTTTCCGTTTTCTACCCCGTAGATTTAGTGTGTGTGTGTGTGGAGTGAGTGTGTAAGACCATGGTAATACCGGATAATTCTCCGTTAGGATGTTTATTAAAGCATTGGAAAAGTGCGGGATATTTTCAGAGTATGAGTAAAAGTCGATTTATAGATTATTGTACGAATTGGTGGCCACAATATGAGTATGATGGACCCCGGTGGCCTGAACACGGAAGTTTAGATCCGGGTGTTATAGGTCCATTAATGAGATATTGTTAAGAACTTGAAAAATGGGATGAAGTACCATATGTTGATCTATTTTATGATATACGTAATCATCCAGATATGCAGAGAGAATGTGGAATGTTGTTGGTACATCCCGAAAAAAAGATAAAACAAAACGTGGAGGATGTGTAGGTAATAAGAAGTGTATGACTTGTTTGGCAATACAAAATTCAATAAGAGAGCCAGAGGAGGTATCACTTTTAGCATCACCGACGGCCCCTGTGATGTCCGATATAGATGCAGGGGACGATAGTGATACTGATAGTATTAAGGCGGTAAAACCGTCAGAATCAATTAATACTGGAGCGATCCAGATTAAGTTAACACCGAAGGGTTCGCCAGGGCATTCATCATGCCCAAGACAAGCGCAACGAACCCCAATTGCACAGAGAACAAGACAAGGGAGGAAGGAACAAGAGCAAAACAGTAAAGTATTATTAGCCCCTTTACGAGAGGCAATTTCGGGGACTGATAAAGTATATGGGAAAGTTCCTTTTTCCCCAGGAGATTTAGTAATTTGGAAGCAATCAGCTGGAAAGTGTACAATAATAGGGAAAAAAAAAAAAAAAACAAACCACAAAGAGAAATCAGGCAGGATTATTAGCAATGTTACAACGAGTAAATCAAGGAATAAGAGGCAGAAGTAGAGGACGAGGTCGAGGAGGATACAGGGTAGGAGGCATGCGGGGAATACCTCAAAATCAGCTAGGGATAAATCAGTGTGCGTTTTGCAGACAACAGGGACATTGGAAAAATGAGTGCCCAGTGAAAATGAATTTGGCCCAGCAGACTTCAGTAGGAGGAACACCAATGGCAGAAACAATGATGTTAGGACATTTGGGGCAACATAGTAGCTGACTAAGTGATGGATTAAAAGTGACAACAGAAATTGATGGGGAAGAGAAACAATTATTGGTAGATACTGGGGCAACTTATTCTGTTTTAAATACTTGTTTAGGAAAGATAGGAGATACGATGATAACTGTGGTAGGAGCTACAGGAAAAACAGAGCAACGGCCCTTTCTGCGGCCATTGCATCTAAATTTTAGGGGTAAAGAATTAGATCATGAATTTCTCTATGTACCGGATTGTCCTACATCTTTGTTAGGACGAGATTTATTGTCAAGATTTAATGCTAAAATAATATTTGAAAATGGAAAAGCTAAGTTGCAGATACCTGAGGAAGAAATAGCTAGAATATTTATAGTAAAAGAAATAGCTAATACAACAATACCAATAGAGGTAGAAAACGCTGTAGTACCATGGGTATGGGAGACACAAGTACCGGGATTAGCGAAAGCAGCAAAACCTGTCATAGTAGAATTGAAAGAAGGTGTCCAACCGGTAAGAGTTAGACAATATCCTATACAGTTAGAAGCTAGGAAAGGGGTAGCACCATTAATTGCAAAATTTTTGATGCACAATGTGTTAGAAGAATGTGAATCTGAATATAATACACCAATATTTCCTATAAGAAAACCTAACGGAGATTATAGGTTAGTTCAAGATTTAAGAGCTGTAAACGAAATAGTTAAAGATATACATCCAGTAGTAGCAAATCCTTATACATTGTTAACATCTGTGGCAGAACAATTTAGATACTTTTCTGTAATTGATTTAAAAGATGCTTTCTTCTGCATCCCATTGGCATTACAAAGTAGGAAATTATTTGCGTTTGAATGGGAAAATCCGGATACAGGACGAAAACGACAGCTGACCTGGACCAGGTTACCACAAGGCTTCAAAAACAGTCCTACAATATTTGGGAATCAGCTGGCACGAGAACTGGAGGATTGGAAGGAGCAAGGATATTTTCAATTACCATCAAAAGCATACTTATTGTTGCAATATGTGGATGACATTTTCGTGGCGACAGAAAGGTATGAAAACTGCATTACTGTTACAGTTGCGTGATTAAATTTACTGGGACAGAGCGGTTATCGAGTTTCTAAGGAAAAAGCCCAAATTGCCCGGGAAAAAGTGATATATCTGGGATGTGAAATTTCCCAAGGACAAAGACGGTTGGGGGTGAATAGAATACAAGCGATTTGTGCCATCCCTGAACCTAGAAATTTGCACGAGTTACGAACTTTTCTAGGAATGACAGGGTGGTGCAGACTCTGGATTTTGAATTACGGACTGTTAGCCAAACCACTGTATGCAGCTTTAAAAGAGCCACAATTAGTTTGGAGTTTAGAGTGTAAAAGGGCTTTTCAAGACTTAAAACAGGCTCTGCAAGAAGCCCCAGCATTAGGATTGCCTGATTTGACAAAAACATTTCAACTCTTTGTACATGAGCGGCAACGACTAGCGCTTGGAGTTTTAACTCAACGAATTGGATCATGGAAGAGACCGGTGGGCTATTTTTCCAAGCAGTTGGATATGGTAAGTGCCGGATGGCCTTCTTGCCTCCGAGCAGTGGCTGCTACTGTAATGTTAGTCCAAGAAGCTAGAAAATTGACATTGGGAACAAAAATGGAAGTATTTGTGCCCCACATGGTGATTGCAGTTTTGGAACAAAAGGGGGGTCATTGGTTGTCATCCAGTAGAATGTTGAAATATCAGGCAATATTGAGAGAACAGGATGATATATTTTTAAAGATAACAACATGTTTGAATCCCGCTGAATTTTTAGGTAGCAAAATAGAGGAAGGCGAGCTGGAACATGATTGTATTGAGGTGATCGAACAAACTTACGCCAGTAGGGTAGATCTGAAAGATATTCCCCTTGTAAATCCTGATTGGACATTATTTACAGACGGTAGCAGCTTTGTTGAGAATGGAACACGATATTCTGGATATGCTGTGGTTACTAAGCTTGAAGTAATTGAAGCAAAGGCATTAATGCCAGGAACGTCAGCGCAAAAGGCAGAACTGGTCGCTCTAATTCGGGCTTTAATACCGAGTACGGATAAGAGGGTGAATATTTGGGCAGATTCTAAATACGCTTTTGGAATAATACATATACATGGAGCTTTATGGAAGGAAAGAGGATTGTTGACGGCTCAAGGTAGTATTACTAAATATCGAACCGAGATCTTACAGTTATTAGAGGCTGTGGTACTACCTCAGCAAGTGGCTGTAATGCATTGTCGAGGACATCAGAGGGATGACAGCGATGTGGCACAAGGAAACATGAAGGCAGACCAGGCAGCCAAAATTGCTGCACGGCAAGTATGGACTGAATTAGCTCTAATACCTACTAAGGTAAGCCCGATTACTGCTCATCTCTCTGTAAATCCCTTTTATACCCAAGAAGATGAAAAATTAGCCGATTTGGTAAAGGCACAGAAGAATTCACATGGATGGTATGTAACAGGTAATGGACAAGTAGTAGTGCCTGCTACAATTATGAAACGAATAATACAAACTGAACATAATAAATGCCATTGGGGAGCAGAAGCATTGGTGCAGTTTTTAAAGCGGAGCATTATATCTGCACAAATGTTAACAATAGCAAAAGGGGTGAATGCGAAGTGTCCAGTATGTTTAAAGAATAATCCGGTAATACGAAAACAAATTCCAATGGGAACTTTGAAAGTGGGAATAGAACCAGGTGACTATTGGCAAGTGGATTTTGCAGAATTACCTAAATCAAAAGGGTTTAAGTATTTATTGGTATACGTATGTACCTTTTCAGGGTGGCTAGAAGCATTTCCCTGTAGAACGAATCAAGCTAGAGAAGTAGTAAAAACTTTGTTAAAAGAGATCATACCTAGATTTGGGGTACCTTTAGGAATTTCTTCAGATCGAGGCCCACACTTTATAGCTAAAATAGTACAGGAAATTAGTGAAATGCTTGGAATTAGCTGGGATTTACATACACCGTGGAGGCCACAATCTAGTGGAAAGGTAGAAAGGATGAATCAAACATTAAAAGGACAAATTAAAAAGATATGCCAGGAAGCTCAAATCCAATGGCCACAGGCATTGCCCCTTGCTTTATTGAGAATTCGTATAAAACCTAGAGAAGGGTTGTCTGTAAGTCCCTATGAAATTCTGTACGGTAAGCCATATACTGCACCAACGAAGGGAATGGGAAGTGCAGATTTACACCTCCAAGGAGATCAAGATGTTTATAGTTATATAATTTCTTTAAGCAGATTACTCACAGCCTTACGTGCCGCGATCATCTGGAATCGCCCTTTGCCGTTGGAGAATCAACCAGGAGACCAAGCGTATGTTCGAAACTGGCAAACGGAGCCTTTAAAGGAACAGTGGCATGGACTTTATTTGGTGCTATTGATAACATTTACCGCTGTGAAAGTAGCAGGAATTGATAATTGGATTCATTATACCAGAGTGAAGAAGGTACCATCACAATGGGGGGTAAAAATGATCACTCCTACAAAACTGAGATTTACATCTTGGTAATACTATGCTGGGTAGGATTAAGTAATGGTTTCGCTCAAATAATACATACATATGCTACTGTACATATAGAAGAACGAATGGATGTAAATTTGACTTGTGATTTTGTTGGAGATATGAGAAGTTCAATCCAAGACATTAGTTGCTATTGGCAGAAGAATGAGTCCAAATTGTCAAGTGGGTTTACAATCCGATGGGATAGTGATACACGAAGGGGTACTATGATTTTATCATTGCGAAATGTAAGTAAGACAGATGTAGGAAACTACACCTGTATTGTTTGGATTAAAGAGAGTTTTGATTATGGAAAAAGGGCATTAGAGGTTACTGCAAAATCAGAACCTATGCAGAAAAGAAACAGAGCCAGGAGAGAGTTAAAAGATTTGGAAAAAGACGAAATGCAACCAATACAAATAATCCAGGCACCACAACAGGAAACACAAGAAAATCTAATGCAAAAGAAAGTTAGCTGAAAAACACCCAGTCTAGAACTGTACAAAAGTATACACTTGTGACACCCCGAAAGTGAAGTTACCTTTCCACCTGTGGTCCTTGCATTAAGGACAGGTTGTGCCTGTAGAGGAATTAAATACTCAATGAGTGAACCTGTAATACAATTCGGAGTGAGAATAGATTGTAGAACTACGATCAGGAGCACAGGAAATTTAGTTTGGGTTACAAGTGATGGACAATGGACGACTCACCTCCCCTTGGATGGGTTGGTGACTGAAATAACTTTAGGGTTACCAACTCTCTGCCCAATTTGGAAGAAAGCGCCATTTAAGGGTAGATTAGAAAATTTATGGATAATGAAGAGAGAAATAAAGGATGATGATGATTGGCAAGAACCATCATCCGGTGTGAAGTTAGGTTGGGCTTTAGAATCATTGTTTGCTCCAATTAGTACTTATCGGAATAGAGAAATGTTGTACCGGTTGTTAGGACAAACGGAAAGGCTAGCAAGAGTGACTAAAGAAGGATTTAAGGAAATAAACTTACAATTACAGGCAACCACAAAAATGACCCTGCAAAATAGAATGGCATTAGATATGCTGTTGCTAAAAGAACATGGAGTATGTGGTTATTTATGAGATAAGATTGATCATTGTTGTGTACATATTCCGAATGTTACAGCCGCGGTAGAACGTGATTTGTCTCAGCTAACGCAAATTGAACGTGCAACTGAGGAAGAAAGAGAAGAAAGTGCCCATAATTGGGTGGCTGCTTTAGCAAAGTCATTTGGATTGAACATCTCTGGTTGGGTAGCATCTTTAATTCAATGGTGTATAATAATTATAATTATTATGTTAGCTATTATGGGAGTGTTGCGTTTGATTCAAAATATTGTTAATAAGGAACGGCAACACTTGGGGAAAATTTTAAAAGCTGTTACCAGGAAGAATCATGAACTTCCCCCGAGATATGAAGACATTGGAAATAATTCATTGCAGCTACAATCACCAGTTTGAGACGGTCCAAAGAATATGGAAATCTGCGGAACTGATGATGAAAATCCTTGCAGTCTGGAAGACTTGAAGTATTTTCAAAGGGGGGAATTGTTACATTATATTGATTAGAATAGGTTATACTTGGTAGACAAGATGAAGGTATAATTGCAGGTGTTGGGTACAGTACAATCTGATGAAGTGGGTACAGTACAATCTGATGAAGTGGGTACAGCACAATCTGATGAACTAGGTAAATGATAAGCAAATCTTGGCAACAGTAACTGAAGAAACTATAAATGGGAAACAATCATGTAGCTTAGCAATTCTGTTGATTATGTTACGTAACCGAACACTATAAATATTAACCAAGTTAAACGGGGATTTGGGATTCTCAGCTTTGGACATGAGTCCCTGAGACCCCGGGCCCCGAATAAAGCACCGCATATAACTGCTTTCGTAGTTATGTGTTTCTTTACGGGCAACAGTTTTCTGGCGACCCAGATGGGACTTCGGGAGTAGTGTTGACGGTTCGCTTTCCGATTTTGCTCCGTGCCGGCACCGAGGAATTCTCGGGGAGCCATCGGCTGCGCCCGCTCTGCGCTGCTGCTGACGTCCCAAAGTGGTAAGCCCGAAGGTGCTTTATTGTAATATTTGGTCGGGTGCCTGCCTAATAAGACGTGACGGCGATTCACGCAAGGTTGGGCTAACGAGCTCGAGGTCTGGTCTGTGGAAGCCTAGGCGCTGGCCGTCAGACGGAGCGAAAGCCCCGCAGGTCCAGCACTCACGGACATACGTGGCTGTCTCGTGAGTTTGGTTTGGTCTTTTGTTTCCCATCAGAGGCTATCTTTCCGTTTTCTACCCCGTAGATTTAGTGTGTGTGTGTGGAGTGAGTGTGTAAGACCATGGTAATACCGGATAATTCTCCGTTAGGATGTTTATTAAAGCATTGGAAAAGTGCGGGATATTTTCAGAGTATGAGTAAAAGTCGATTTATAGATTATTGTACGAATTGGTGGCCACAATATGAGTATGATGGACCCCGGTGGCCTGAACACGGAAGTTTAGATCCGGGTGTTATAGGTCCATTAATGAGATATTGTTAAGAACTTGAAAAATGGGATGAAGTACCATATGTTGATCTATTTTATGATATACGTAATCATCCAGATATGCAGAGAGAATGTGGAATGTTGTTGGTACATCCCGAAAAAAAGATAAAACAAAATGTGAAGGATGTGTAGGTAATAAGAAGTGTATGACTTGTTTGGCAATACAAAATTCAATAAGAGAGCCAGAGGAGGTATCACTTTTAGCATCACCGACGGCCCCTGTGATGTCCGATATAGATGCAGGGGACGATAGTGATACTGATAGTATTAAGGCGGTAAAACCGTCAGAATCAATTAATACTGGAGCGATCCAGATTAAGTTAACACCGAAGGGTTCGCCAGGGCATTCATCATGCCCAAGACAAGCGCAACGAACCCCAATTGCACAGAGAACAAGACAAGGGAGGAAGGAACAAGAGCAAAACAGTAAAGTATTATTAGCCCCTTTACGAGAGGCAATTTCGGGGACTGATAAAGTATATGGGAAAGTTCCTTTTTCCCCAGGAGATTTAGTAATTTGGAAGCAATCAGCTGGAAAGTGTACAATAATAGGGAAAAAAAAAAAAAAAAACCACAAAGAGAAATCAGGCAGGATTATTAGCAATGTTACAACGAGTAAATCAAGGAATAAGAGGCAGAAGTAGAGGACGAGGTCGAGGAGGATACAGGGTAGGAGGCATGCGGGGAATACCTCAAAATCAGCTAGGGATAAATCAGTGTGCGTTTTGCAGACAACAGGGACATTGGAAAAATGAGTGCCCAGTGAAAATGAATTTGGCCCAGCAGACTTCAGTAGGAGGAACACCAATGGCAGAAACAATGATGTTAGGACATTTGGGGCAACATAGTAGCTGACTAAGTGATGGATTAAAAGTGACAACAGAAATTGATGGGGAAGAGAAACAATTATTGGTAGATACTGGGGCAACTTATTCTGTTTTAAATACTTGTTTAGGAAAGATAGGAGATACGATGATAACTGTGGTAGGAGCTACAGGAAAAACAGAGCAACGGCCCTTTCTGCGGCCATTGCATCTAAATTTTAGGGGTAAAGAATTAGATCATGAATTTCTCTATGTACCGGATTGTCCTACATCTTTGTTAGGACGAGATTTATTGTCAAGATTTAATGCTAAAATAATATTTGAAAATGGAAAAGCTAAGTTGCAGATACCTGAGGAAGAAATAGCTAGAATATTTATAGTAAAAGAAATAGCTAATACAACAATACCAATAGAGGTAGAAAACGCTGTAGTACCATGGGTATGGGAGACACAAGTACCGGGATTAGCGAAAGCAGCAAAACCTGTCATAGTAGAATTGAAAGAAGGTGTCCAACCGGTAAGAGTTAGACAATATCCTATACAGTTAGAAGCTAGGAAAGGGGTAGCACCATTAATTGCAAAATTTTTGATGCACAATGTGTTAGAAGAATGTGAATCTGAATATAATACACCAATATTTCCTATAAGAAAACCTAACGGAGATTATAGGTTAGTTCAAGATTTAAGAGCTGTAAACGAAATAGTTAAAGATATACATCCAGTAGTAGCAAATCCTTATACATTGTTAACATCTGTGGCAGAACAATTTAGATACTTTTCTGTAATTGATTTAAAAGATGCTTTCTTCTGCATCCCATTGGCATTACAAAGTAGGAAATTATTTGCGTTTGAATGGGAAAATCCGGATACAGGACGAAAACGACAGCTGACCTGGACCAGGTTACCACAAGGCTTCAAAAACAGTCCTACAATATTTGGGAATCAGCTGGCACGAGAACTGGAGGATTGGAAGGAGCAAGGATATTTTCAATTACCATCAAAAGCATACTTATTGTTGCAATATGTGGATGACATTTTCGTGGCGACAGAAAGGTATGAAAACTGCATTACTGTTACAGTTGCGTGATTAAATTTACTGGGACAGAGCGGTTATCGAGTTTCTAAGGAAAAAGCCCAAATTGCCCGGGAAAAAGTGATATATCTGGGATGTGAAATTTCCCAAGGACAAAGACGGTTGGGGGTGAATAGAATACAAGCGATTTGTGCCATCCCTGAACCTAGAAATTTGCACGAGTTACGAACTTTTCTAGGAATGACAGGGTGGTGCAGACTCTGGATTTTGAATTACGGACTGTTAGCCAAACCACTGTATGCAGCTTTAAAAGAGCCACAATTAGTTTGGAGTTTAGAGTGTAAAAGGGCTTTTCAAGACTTAAAACAGGCTCTGCAAGAAGCCCCAGCATTAGGATTGCCTGATTTGACAAAAACATTTCAACTCTTTGTACATGAGCGGCAACGACTAGCGCTTGGAGTTTTAACTCAACGAATTGGATCATGGAAGAGACCGGTGGGCTATTTTTCCAAGCAGTTGGATATGGTAAGTGCCGGATGGCCTTCTTGCCTCCGAGCAGTGGCTGCTACTGTAATGTTAGTCCAAGAAGCTAGAAAATTGACATTGGGAACAAAAATGGAAGTATTTGTGCCCCACATGGTGATTGCAGTTTTGGAACAAAAGGGGGGTCATTGGTTGTCATCCAGTAGAATGTTGAAATATCAGGCAATATTGAGAGAACAGGATGATATATTTTTAAAGATAACAACATGTTTGAATCCCGCTGAATTTTTAGGTAGCAAAATAGAGGAAGGCGAGCTGGAACATGATTGTATTGAGGTGATCGAACAAACTTACGCCAGTAGGGTAGATCTGAAAGATATTCCCCTTGTAAATCCTGATTGGACATTATTTACAGACGGTAGCAGCTTTGTTGAGAATGGAACACGATATTCTGGATATGCTGTGGTTACTAAGCTTGAAGTAATTGAAGCAAAGGCATTAATGCCAGGAACGTCAGCGCAAAAGGCAGAACTGGTCGCTCTAATTCGGGCTTTAATACCGAGTACGGATAAGAGGGTGAATATTTGGGCAGATTCTAAATACGCTTTTGGAATAATACATATACATGGAGCTTTATGGAAGGAAAGAGGATTGTTGACGGCTCAAGGTAGTATTACTAAATATCGAACCGAGATCTTACAGTTATTAGAGGCTGTGGTACTACCTCAGCAAGTGGCTGTAATGCATTGTCGAGGACATCAGAGGGATGACAGCGATGTGGCACAAGGAAACATGAAGGCAGACCAGGCAGCCAAAATTGCTGCACGGCAAGTATGGACTGAATTAGCTCTAATACCTACTAAGGTAAGCCCGATTACTGCTCATCTCTCTGTAAATCCCTTTTATACCCAAGAAGATGAAAAATTAGCCGATTTGGTAAAGGCACAGAAGAATTCACATGGATGGTATGTAACAGGTAATGGACAAGTAGTAGTGCCTGCTACAATTATGAAACGAATAATACAAACTGAACATAATAAATGCCATTGGGGAGCAGAAGCATTGGTGCAGTTTTTAAAGCGGAGCATTATATCTGCACAAATGTTAACAATAGCAAAAGGGGTGAATGCGAAGTGTCCAGTATGTTTAAAGAATAATCCGGTAATACGAAAACAAATTCCAATGGGAACTTTGAAAGTGGGAATAGAACCAGGTGACTATTGGCAAGTGGATTTTGCAGAATTACCTAAATCAAAAGGGTTTAAGTATTTATTGGTATACGTATGTACCTTTTCAGGGTGGCTAGAAGCATTTCCCTGTAGAACGAATCAAGCTAGAGAAGTAGTAAAAACTTTGTTAAAAGAGATCATACCTAGATTTGGGGTACCTTTAGGAATTTCTTCAGATCGAGGCCCACACTTTATAGCTAAAATAGTACAGGAAATTAGTGAAATGCTTGGAATTAGCTGGGATTTACATACACCGTGGAGGCCACAATCTAGTGGAAAGGTAGAAAGGATGAATCAAACATTAAAAGGACAAATTAAAAAGATATGCCAGGAAGCTCAAATCCAATGGCCACAGGCATTGCCCCTTGCTTTATTGAGAATTCGTATAAAACCTAGAGAAGGGTTGTCTGTAAGTCCCTATGAAATTCTGTACGGTAAGCCATATACTGCACCAACGAAGGGAATGGGAAGTGCAGATTTACACCTCCAAGGAGATCAAGATGTTTATAGTTATATAATTTCTTTAAGCAGATTACTCACAGCCTTACGTGCCGCGATCATCTGGAATCGCCCTTTGCCGTTGGAGAATCAACCAGGAGACCAAGCGTATGTTCGAAACTGGCAAACGGAGCCTTTAAAGGAACAGTGGCATGGACTTTATTTGGTGCTATTGATAACATTTACCGCTGTGAAAGTAGCAGGAATTGATAATTGGATTCATTATACCAGAGTGAAGAAGGTACCATCACAATGGGGGGTAAAAATGATCACTCCTACAAAACTGAGATTTACATCTTGGTAATACTATGCTGGGTAGGATTAAGTAATGGTTTCGCTCAAATAATACATACATATGCTACTGTACATATAGAAGAACGAATGGATGTAAATTTGACTTGTGATTTTGTTGGAGATATGAGAAGTTCAATCCAAGACATTAGTTGCTATTGGCAGAAGAATGAGTCCAAATTGTCAAGTGGGTTTACAATCCGATGGGATAGTGATACACGAAGGGGTACTATGATTTTATCATTGCGAAATGTAAGTAAGACAGATGTAGGAAACTACACCTGTATTGTTTGGATTAAAGAGAGTTTTGATTATGGAAAAAGGGCATTAGAGGTTACTGCAAAATCAGAACCTATGCAGAAAAGAAACAGAGCCAGGAGAGAGTTAAAAGATTTGGAAAAAGACGAAATGCAACCAATACAAATAATCCAGGCACCACAACAGGAAACACAAGAAAATCTAATGCAAAAGAAAGTTAGCTGAAAAACACCCAGTCTAGAACTGTACAAAAGTATACACTTGTGACACCCCGAAAGTGAAGTTACCTTTCCACCTGTGGTCCTTGCATTAAGGACAGGTTGTGCCTGTAGAGGAATTAAATACTCAATGAGTGAACCTGTAATACAATTCGGAGTGAGAATAGATTGTAGAACTACGATCAGGAGCACAGGAAATTTAGTTTGGGTTACAAGTGATGGACAATGGACGACTCACCTCCCCTTGGATGGGTTGGTGACTGAAATAACTTTAGGGTTACCAACTCTCTGCCCAATTTGGAAGAAAGCGCCATTTAAGGGTAGATTAGAAAATTTATGGATAATGAAGAGAGAAATAAAGGATGATGATGATTGGCAAGAACCATCATCCGGTGTGAAGTTAGGTTGGGCTTTAGAATCATTGTTTGCTCCAATTAGTACTTATCGGAATAGAGAAATGTTGTACCGGTTGTTAGGACAAACGGAAAGGCTAGCAAGAGTGACTAAAGAAGGATTTAAGGAAATAAACTTACAATTACAGGCAACCACAAAAATGACCCTGCAAAATAGAATGGCATTAGATATGCTGTTGCTAAAAGAACATGGAGTATGTGGTTATTTATGAGATAAGATTGATCATTGTTGTGTACATATTCCGAATGTTACAGCCGCGGTAGAACGTGATTTGTCTCAGCTAACGCAAATTGAACGTGCAACTGAGGAAGAAAGAGAAGAAAGTGCCCATAATTGGGTGGCTGCTTTAGCAAAGTCATTTGGATTGAACATCTCTGGTTGGGTAGCATCTTTAATTCAATGGTGTATAATAATTATAATTATTATGTTAGCTATTATGGGAGTGTTGCGTTTGATTCAAAATATTGTTAATAAGGAACGGCAACACTTGGGGAAAATTTTAAAAGCTGTTACCAGGAAGAATCATGAACTTCCCCCGAGATATGAAGACATTGGAAATAATTCATTGCAGCTACAATCACCAGTTTGAGACGGTCCAAAGAATATGGAAATCTGCGGAACTGATGATGAAAATCCTTGCAGTCTGGAAGACTTGAAGTATTTTCAAAGGGGGGAATTGTTACATTATATTGATTAGAATAGGTTATACTTGGTAGACAAGATGAAGGTATAATTGCAGGTGTTGGGTACAGTACAATCTGATGAAGTGGGTACAGTACAATCTGATGAAGTGGGTACAGCACAATCTGATGAACTAGGTAAATGATAAGCAAATCTTGGCAACAGTAACTGAAGAAACTATAAATGGGAAACAATCATGTAGCTTAGCAATTCTGTTGATTATGTTACGTAACCGAACACTATAAATATTAACCAAGTTAAACGGGGATTTGGGATTCTCAGCTTTGGACATGAGTCCCTGAGACCCCGGGCCCCGAATAAAGCACCGCATATAACTGCTTTCGTAGTTATGTGTTTCTTTACGGGCAACAGTTTTCTGGCGACCCAGATGGGACTTCGGGAGTAGTGTTGACGGTTCGCTTTCCGATTTTGCTCCGTGCCGGCACCGAGGAATTCTCGGGGAGCCATCGGCTGCGCCCGCTCTGCGCTGCTCCTGACGTCCCAAAGTGGTAAGCCCGAAGGTGCTTTATTGTAATATTTGGTCGGGTGCCTGCCTAATAAGACGTGACGGCGATTCACGCAAGGTTGGGCTAACGAGCTCGAGGTCTGGTCTGTGGAAGCCTAGGCGCTGGCCGTCAGACGGAGCGAAAGCCCCGCAGGTCCAGCACTCACGGACATACGTGGCTGTCTCGTGAGTTTGGTTTGGTCTTTTGTTTCCCATCAGAGGCTATCTTTCCGTTTTCTACCCCGTAGATTTAGTGTGTGTGTGTGGAGTGAGTGTGTAAGACCATGGTAATACCGGATAATTCTCCGTTAGGATGTTTATTAAAGCATTGGAAAAGTGCGGGATATTTTCAGAGTATGAGTAAAAGTCGATTTATAGATTATTGTACGAATTGGTGGCCACAATATGAGTATGATGGACCCCGGTGGCCTGAACACGGAAGTTTAGATCCGGGTGTTATAGGTCCATTAATGAGATATTGTTAAGAACTTGAAAAATGGGATGAAGTACCATATGTTGATCTATTTTATGATATACGTAATCATCCAGATATGCAGAGAGAATGTGGAATGTTGTTGGTACATCCCGAAAAAAAGATAAAACAAAATGTGAAGGATGTGTAGGTAATAAGAAGTGTATGACTTGTTTGGCAATACAAAATTCAATAAGAGAGCCAGAGGAGGTATCACTTTTAGCATCACCGACGGCCCCTGTGATGTCCGATATAGATGCAGGGGACGATAGTGATACTGATAGTATTAAGGCGGTAAAACCGTCAGAATCAATTAATACTGGAGCGATCCAGATTAAGTTAACACCGAAGGGTTCGCCAGGGCATTCATCATGCCCAAGACAAGCGCAACGAACCCCAATTGCACAGAGAACAAGACAAGGGAGGAAGGAACAAGAGCAAAACAGTAAAGTATTATTAGCCCCTTTACGAGAGGCAATTTCGGGGACTGATAAAGTATATGGGAAAGTTCCTTTTTCCCCAGGAGATTTAGTAATTTGGAAGCAATCAGCTGGAAAGTGTACAATAATAGGGAAAAAAAAAAAAAAAAACCACAAAGAGAAATCAGGCAGGATTATTAGCAATGTTACAACGAGTAAATCAAGGAATAAGAGGCAGAAGTAGAGGACGAGGTCGAGGAGGATACAGGGTAGGAGGCATGCGGGGAATACCTCAAAATCAGCTAGGGATAAATCAGTGTGCGTTTTGCAGACAACAGGGACATTGGAAAAATGAGTGCCCAGTGAAAATGAATTTGGCCCAGCAGACTTCAGTAGGAGGAACACCAATGGCAGAAACAATGATGTTAGGACATTTGGGGCAACATAGTAGCTGACTAAGTGATGGATTAAAAGTGACAACAGAAATTGATGGGGAAGAGAAACAATTATTGGTAGATACTGGGGCAACTTATTCTGTTTTAAATACTTGTTTAGGAAAGATAGGAGATACGATGATAACTGTGGTAGGAGCTACAGGAAAAACAGAGCAACGGCCCTTTCTGCGGCCATTGCATCTAAATTTTAGGGGTAAAGAATTAGATCATGAATTTCTCTATGTACCGGATTGTCCTACATCTTTGTTAGGACGAGATTTATTGTCAAGATTTAATGCTAAAATAATATTTGAAAATGGAAAAGCTAAGTTGCAGATACCTGAGGAAGAAATAGCTAGAATATTTATAGTAAAAGAAATAGCTAATACAACAATACCAATAGAGGTAGAAAACGCTGTAGTACCATGGGTATGGGAGACACAAGTACCGGGATTAGCGAAAGCAGCAAAACCTGTCATAGTAGAATTGAAAGAAGGTGTCCAACCGGTAAGAGTTAGACAATATCCTATACAGTTAGAAGCTAGGAAAGGGGTAGCACCATTAATTGCAAAATTTTTGATGCACAATGTGTTAGAAGAATGTGAATCTGAATATAATACACCAATATTTCCTATAAGAAAACCTAACGGAGATTATAGGTTAGTTCAAGATTTAAGAGCTGTAAACGAAATAGTTAAAGATATACATCCAGTAGTAGCAAATCCTTATACATTGTTAACATCTGTGGCAGAACAATTTAGATACTTTTCTGTAATTGATTTAAAAGATGCTTTCTTCTGCATCCCATTGGCATTACAAAGTAGGAAATTATTTGCGTTTGAATGGGAAAATCCGGATACAGGACGAAAACGACAGCTGACCTGGACCAGGTTACCACAAGGCTTCAAAAACAGTCCTACAATATTTGGGAATCAGCTGGCACGAGAACTGGAGGATTGGAAGGAGCAAGGATATTTTCAATTACCATCAAAAGCATACTTATTGTTGCAATATGTGGATGACATTTTCGTGGCGACAGAAAGGTATGAAAACTGCATTACTGTTACAGTTGCGTGATTAAATTTACTGGGACAGAGCGGTTATCGAGTTTCTAAGGAAAAAGCCCAAATTGCCCGGGAAAAAGTGATATATCTGGGATGTGAAATTTCCCAAGGACAAAGACGGTTGGGGGTGAATAGAATACAAGCGATTTGTGCCATCCCTGAACCTAGAAATTTGCACGAGTTACGAACTTTTCTAGGAATGACAGGGTGGTGCAGACTCTGGATTTTGAATTATGGACTGTTAGCCAAACCACTGTATGCAGCTTTAAAAGAGCCACAATTAGTTTGGAGTTTAGAGTGTAAAAGGGCTTTTCAAGACTTAAAACAGGCTCTGCAAGAAGCCCCAGCATTAGGATTGCCTGATTTGACAAAAACATTTCAACTCTTTGTACATGAGCGGCAACGACTAGCGCTTGGAGTTTTAACTCAACGAATTGGATCATGGAAGAGACCGGTGGGCTATTTTTCCAAGCAGTTGGATATGGTAAGTGCCGGATGGCCTTCTTGCCTCCGAGCAGTGGCTGCTACTGTAATGTTAGTCCAAGAAGCTAGAAAATTGACATTGGGAACAAAAATGGAAGTATTTGTGCCCCACATGGTGATTGCAGTTTTGGAACAAAAGGGGGGTCATTGGTTGTCATCCAGTAGAATGTTGAAATATCAAGCAATATTGAGAGAACAGGATGATATATTTTTAAAGATAACAACATGTTTGAATCCCGCTGAATTTTTAGGTAGCAAAATAGAGGAAGGCGAGCTGGAACATGATTGTATTGAGGTGATCGAACAAACTTACGCCAGTAGGGTAGATCTGAAAGATATTCCCCTTGTAAATCCTGATTGGACATTATTTACAGACGGTAGCAGCTTTGTTGAGAATGGAACGCGATATTCTGGATATGCTGTGGTTACTAAGCTTGAAGTAATTGAAGCAAAGGCATTAATGCCAGGAACGTCAGCGCAAAAGGCAGAACTGGTCGCTCTAATTCGGGCTTTAATACCGAGTACGGATAAGAGGGTGAATATTTGGGCAGATTCTAAATACGCTTTTGGAATAATACATATACATGGAGCTTTATGGAAGGAAAGAGGATTGTTGACGGCTCAAGGTAGTATTACTAAATATCGAACCGAGATCTTACAGTTATTAGAGGCTGTGGTACTACCTCAGCAAGTGGCTGTAATGCATTGTCGAGGACATCAGAGGGATGACAGCGATGTGGCACAAGGAAACATGAAGGCAGACCAGGCAGCCAAAATTGCTGCACGGCAAGTATGGACTGAATTAGCTCTAATACCTACTAAGGTAAGCCCGATTACTGCTCATCTCTCTGTAAATCCCTTTTATACCCAAGAAGATGAAAAATTAGCCGATTTGGTAAAGGCACAGAAGAATTCACATGGATGGTATGTAACAGGTAATGGACAAGTAGTAGTGCCTGCTACAATTATGAAACGAATAATACAAACTGAACATAATAAATGCCATTGGGGAGCAGAAGCATTGGTGCAGTTTTTAAAGCGGAGCATTATATCTGCACAAATGTTAACAATAGCAAAAGGGGTGAATGCGAAGTGTCCAGTATGTTTAAAGAATAATCCGGTAATACGAAAACAAATTCCAATGGGAACTTTGAAAGTGGGAATAGAACCAGGTGACTATTGGCAAGTGGATTTTGCAGAATTACCTAAATCAAAAGGGTTTAAGTATTTATTGGTATACGTATGTACCTTTTCAGGGTGGCTAGAAGCATTTCCCTGTAGAACGAATCAAGCTAGAGAAGTAGTAAAAACTTTGTTAAAAGAGATCATACCTAGATTTGGGGTACCTTTAGGAATTTCTTCAGATCGAGGCCCACACTTTATAGCTAAAATAGTACAGGAAATTAGTGAAATGCTTGGAATTAGCTGGGATTTACATACACCGTGGAGGCCACAATCTAGTGGAAAGGTAGAAAGGATGAATCAAACATTAAAAGGACAAATTAAAAAGATATGCCAGGAAGCTCAAATCCAATGGCCACAGGCATTGCCCCTTGCTTTATTGAGAATTCGTATAAAACCTAGAGAAGGGTTGTCTGTAAGTCCCTATGAAATTCTGTACGGTAAGCCATATACTGCACCAACGAAGGGAATGGGAAGTGCAGATTTACACCTCCAAGGAGATCAAGATGTTTATAGTTATATAATTTCTTTAAGCAGATTACTCACAGCCTTACGTGCCGCGATCATCTGGAATCGCCCTTTGCCGTTGGAGAATCAACCAGGAGACCAAGCGTATGTTCGAAACTGGCAAACGGAGCCTTTAAAGGAACAGTGGCATGGACTTTATTTGGTGCTATTGATAACATTTACCGCTGTGAAAGTAGCAGGAATTGATAATTGGATTCATTATACCAGAGTGAAGAAGGTACCATCACAATGGGGGGTAAAAATGATCACTCCTACAAAACTGAGATTTACATCTTGGTAATACTATGCTGGGTAGGATTAAGTAATGGTTTCGCTCAAATAATACATACATATGCTACTGTACATATAGAAGAACGAATGGATGTAAATTTGACTTGTGATTTTGTTGGAGATATGAGAAGTTCAATCCAAGACATTAGTTGCTATTGGCAGAAGAATGAGTCCAAATTGTCAAGTGGGTTTACAATCCGATGGGATAGTGATACACGAAGGGGTACTATGATTTTATCATTGCGAAATGTAAGTAAGACAGATGTAGGAAACTACACCTGTATTGTTTGGATTAAAGAGAGTTTTGATTATGGAAAAAGGGCATTAGAGGTTACTGCAAAATCAGAACCTATGCAGAAAAGAAACAGAGCCAGGAGAGAGTTAAAAGATTTGGAAAAAGACGAAATGCAACCAATACAAATAATCCAGGCGCCACAACAGGAAACACAAGAAAATCCAATGCAAAAGAAAGTTAGCTGAAAAACACCCAGTCTAGAACTGTACAAAAGTATACACTTGTGACACCCCGAAAGTGAAGTTACCTTTCCACCTGTGGTCCTTGCATTAAGGACAGGTTGTGCCTGTAGAGGAATTAAATACTCCATGAGTGAACCTGTAATACAATTCGGAGTGAGAATAGATTGTAGAACTACGATCAGGAGCACAGGAAATTTAGTTTGGGTTACAAGTGATGGACAATGGACGACTCACCTCCCCTTGGATGGGTTGGTGACTGAAATAACTTTAGGGTTACCAACTCTCTGCCCAATTTGGAAGAAAGCGCCATTTAAGGGTAGATTAGAAAATTTATGGATAATGAAGAGAGAAATAAAGGATGATGATGATTGGCAAGAACCATCATCCGGTGTGAAGTTAGGTTGGGCTTTAGAATCATTGTTTGCTCCAATTAGTACTTATCGGAATAGAGAAATGTTGTACCGGTTGTTAGGACAAACGGAAAGGCTAGCAAGAGTGACTAAAGAAGGATTTAAGGAAATAAACTTACAATTACAGGCAACCACAAAAATGACCCTGCAAAATAGAATGGCATTAGATATGCTGTTGCTAAAAGAACATGGAGTATGTGGTTATTTACGAGATAAGATTGATCATTGTTGTGTACATATTCCGAATGTTACAGCCGCGGTAGAACGTGATTTGTCTCAGCTAACGCAAATTGAACATGCAACTGAGGAAGAAAGAGAAGAAAGTACCCATAATTGGGTGGCTGCTTTAGCAAAGTCATTTGGATTGAACATCTCTGGTTGGGTAGCATCTTTAATTCAATGGTGTATAATAATTATAATTATTATGTTAGCTATTATGGGAGTGTTGCGTTTGATTCAAAATATTGTTAATAAGGAACGGCAACACTTGGGGAAAATTTTAAAAGCTGTTACCAGGAAGAATCATGAACTTCCCCCGAGATATGAAGACATTGGAAATAATTCATTGCAGCTACAATCACCAGTTTGAGACGGTCCAAAGAATATGGAAATCTGCGGAACTGATGATGAAAATCCTTGCAGTCTGGAAGACTTGAAGTATTTTCAAAGGGGGGAATTGTTACATTATATTGATTAGAATAGGTTATACTTGGTAGACAAGATGAAGGTATAATTGCAGGTGTTGGGTACAGTACAATCTGATGAAGTGGGTACAGCACAATCTGATGAACTAGGTAAATGATAAGCAAATCTTGGCAACAGTAACTGAAGAAACTATAAATGGGAAACAATCATGTAGCTTAGCAATTCTGTTGATTATGTTACGTAACCGAACACTATAAATATTAACCAAGTTAAACGGGGATTTGGGATTCTCAGCTTTGGACATGAGTCCCTGAGACCCCGGGCCCCGAATAAAGCACCGCATATAACTGCTTTCGTAGTTATGTGTTTCTTTACGGGCAACAGTTTTCTGGCGACCCAGATGGGACTTCGGGAGTAGTGTTGACGGTTCGCTTTCCGATTTTGCTCCGTGCCGGCACCGAGGAATTCTCGGGGAGCCATCGGCTGCGCCCGCTCTGCGCTGCTCCTGACGTCCCAAAGTGGTAAGCCCGAAGGTGCTTTATTGTAATATTTGGTCGGGTGCCTGCCTAATAAGACGTGACGGCGATTCACGCAAGGTTGGGCTAACGAGCTCGAGGTCTGGTCTGTGGAAGCCTAGGCGCTGGCCGTCAGACGGAGCGAAAGCCCCGCAGGTCCAGCACTCACGGACATACGTGGCTGTCTCGTGAGTTTGGTTTGGTCTTTTGTTTCCCATCAGAGGCTATCTTTCCGTTTTCTACCCCGTAGATTTAGTGTGTGTGTGTGGAGTGAGTGTGTAAGACCATGGTAATACCGGATAATTCTCCGTTAGGATGTTTATTAAAGCATTGGAAAAGTGCGGGATATTTTCAGAGTATGAGTAAAAGTCGATTTATAGATTATTGTACGAATTGGTGGCCACAATATGAGTATGATGGACCCCGGTGGCCTGAACACGGAAGTTTAGATCCGGGTGTTATAGGTCCATTAATGAGATATTGTTAAGAACTTGAAAAATGGGATGAAGTACCATATGTTGATCTATTTTATGATATACGTAATCATCCAGATATGCAGAGAGAATGTGGAATGTTGTTGGTACATCCCGAAAAAAAGATAAAACAAAACGTGAAGGATGTGTAGGTAATAAGAAGTGTATGACTTGTTTGGCAATACAAAATTCAATAAGAGAGCCAGAGGAGGTATCACTTTTAGCATCACCGACGGCCCCTGTGATGTCCGATATAGATGCAGGGGACGATAGTGATACTGATAGTATTAAGGCGGTAAAACCGTCAGAATCAATTAATACTGGAGCGATCCAGATTAAGTTAACACCGAAGGGTTCGCCAGGGCATTCATCATGCCCAAGACAAGCGCAACGAACCCCAATTGCACAGAGAACAAGACAAGGGAGGAAGGAACAAGAGCAAAACAGTAAAGTATTATTAGCCCCTTTACGAGAGGCAATTTCGGGGACTGATAAAGTATATGGGAAAGTTCCTTTTTCCCCAGGAGATTTAGTAATTTGGAAGCAATCAGCTGGAAAGTGTACAATAATAGGGAGAAAAAAAAAAAAACAAACCACAAAGAGAAATCAGGCAGGATTATTAGCAATGTTACAACGAGTAAATCAAGGAATAAGAGGCAGAAGTAGAGGACGAGGTCGAGGAGGATACAGGGTAGGAGGCATGCGGGGAATACCTCAAAATCAGCTAGGGATAAATCAGTGTGCGTTTTGCAGACAACAGGGACATTGGAAAAATGAGTGCCCAGTGAAAATGAATTTGGCCCAGCAGACTTCAGTAGGAGGAACACCAATGGCAGAAACAATGATGTTAGGACATTTGGGGCAACATAGTAGCTGACTAAGTGATGGATTAAAAGTGACAACAGAAATTGATGGGGAAGAGAAACAATTATTGGTAGATACTGGGGCAACTTATTCTGTTTTAAATACTTGTTTAGGAAAGATAGGAGATACGATGATAACTGTGGTAGGAGCTACAGGAAAAACAGAGCAACGGCCCTTTCTGCGGCCATTGCATCTAAATTTTAGGGGTAAAGAATTAGATCATGAATTTCTCTATGTACCGGATTGTCCTACATCTTTGTTAGGACGAGATTTATTGTCAAGATTTAATGCTAAAATAATATTTGAAAATGGAAAAGCTAAGTTGCAGATACCTGAGGAAGAAATAGCTAGAATATTTATAGTAAAAGAAATAGCTAATACAACAATACCAATAGAGGTAGAAAACGCTGTAGTACCATGGGTATGGGAGACACAAGTACCGGGATTAGCGAAAGCAGCAAAACCTGTCATAGTAGAATTGAAAGAAGGTGTCCAACCGGTAAGAGTTAGACAATATCCTATACAGTTAGAAGCTAGGAAAGGGGTAGCACCATTAATTGCAAAATTTTTGATGCACAATGTGTTAGAAGAATGTGAATCTGAATATAATACACCAATATTTCCTATAAGAAAACCTAACGGAGATTATAGGTTAGTTCAAGATTTAAGAGCTGTAAACGAAATAGTTAAAGATATACATCCAGTAGTAGCAAATCCTTATACATTGTTAACATCTGTGGCAGAACAATTTAGATACTTTTCTGTAATTGATTTAAAAGATGCTTTCTTCTGCATCCCATTGGCATTACAAAGTAGGAAATTATTTGCGTTTGAATGGGAAAATCCGGATACAGGACGAAAACGACAGCTGACCTGGACCAGGTTACCACAAGGCTTCAAAAACAGTCCTACAATATTTGGGAATCAGCTGGCACGAGAACTGGAGGATTGGAAGGAGCAAGGATATTTTCAATTACCATCAAAAGCATACTTATTGTTGCAATATGTGGATGACATTTTCGTGGCGACAGAAAGGTATGAAAACTGCATTACTGTTACAGTTGCGTGATTAAATTTACTGGGACAGAGCGGTTATCGAGTTTCTAAGGAAAAAGCCCAAATTGCCCGGGAAAAAGTGATATATCTGGGATGTGAAATTTCCCAAGGACAAAGACGGTTGGGGGTGAATAGAATACAAGCGATTTGTGCCATCCCTGAACCTAGAAATTTGCACGAGTTACGAACTTTTCTAGGAATGACAGGGTGGTGCAGACTCTGGATTTTGAATTATGGACTGTTAGCCAAACCACTGTATGCAGCTTTAAAAGAGCCACAATTAGTTTGGAGTTTAGAGTGTAAAAGGGCTTTTCAAGACTTAAAACAGGCTCTGCAAGAAGCCCCAGCATTAGGATTGCCTGATTTGACAAAAACATTTCAACTCTTTGTACATGAGCGGCAACGACTAGCGCTTGGAGTTTTAACTCAACGAATTGGATCATGGAAGAGACCGGTGGGCTATTTTTCCAAGCAGTTGGATATGGTAAGTGCCGGATGGCCTTCTTGCCTCCGAGCAGTGGCTGCTACTGTAACGTTAGTCCAAGAAGCTAGAAAATTGACATTGGGAACAAAAATGGAAGTATTTGTGCCCCACATGGTGATTGCAGTTTTGGAACAAAAGGGGGGTCATTGGTTGTCATCCAGTAGAATGTTGAAATATCAGGCAATATTGAGAGAACAGGATGATATATTTTTAAAGATAACAACATGTTTGAATCCCGCTGAATTTTTAGGTAGCAAAATAGAGGAAGGCGAGCTGGAACATGATTGTATTGAGGTGATCGAACAAACTTACGCCAGTAGGGTAGATCTGAAAGATATTCCCCTTGTAAATCCTGATTGGACATTATTTACAGACGGTAGCAGCTTTGTTGAGAATGGAACGCGATATTCTGGATATGCTGTGGTTACTAAGCTTGAAGTAATTGAAGCAAAGGCATTAATGCCAGGAACGTCAGCGCAAAAGGCAGAACTGGTCGCTCTAATTCGGGCTTTAATACCGAGTACGGATAAGAGGGTGAATATTTGGGCAGATTCTAAATACGCTTTTGGAATAATACATATACATGGAGCTTTATGGAAGGAAAGAGGATTGTTGACGGCTCAAGGTAGTATTACTAAATATCGAACCGAGATCTTACAGTTATTAGAGGCTGTGGTACTACCTCAGCAAGTGGCTGTAATGCATTGTCGAGGACATCAGAGGGATGACAGCGATGTGGCACAAGGAAACATGAAGGCAGACCAGGCAGCCAAAATTGCTGCACGGCAAGTATGGACTGAATTAGCTCTAATACCTACTAAGGTAAGCCCGATTACTGCTCATCTCTCTGTAAATCCCTTTTATACCCAAGAAGATGAAAAATTAGCCGATTTGGTAAAGGCACAGAAGAATTCACATGGATGGTATGTAACAGGTAATGGACAAGTAGTAGTGCCTGCTACAATTATGAAACGAATAATACAAACTGAACATAATAAATGCCATTGGGGAGCAGAAGCATTGGTGCAGTTTTTAAAGCGGAGCATTATATCTGCACAAATGTTAACAATAGCAAAAGGGGTGAATGCGAAGTGTCCAGTATGTTTAAAGAATAATCCGGTAATACGAAAACAAATTCCAATGGGAACTTTGAAAGTGGGAATAGAACCAGGTGACTATTGGCAAGTGGATTTTGCAGAATTACCTAA
Source organism: Apteryx mantelli (assembly GCF_036417845.1). Taxonomy (NCBI): domain Eukaryota; kingdom Metazoa; phylum Chordata; class Aves; order Apterygiformes; family Apterygidae; genus Apteryx; species Apteryx mantelli. The sequence continues at coordinate 5,297 of NW_027118513.1, read as the reverse complement.
ATCAAAAGGGTTTAAGTATTTATTGGTATACGTATGTACCTTTTCAGGGTGGCTAGAAGCATTTCCCTGTAGAACGAATCAAGCTAGAGAAGTAGTAAAAACTTTGTTAAAAGAGATCATACCTAGATTTGGGGTACCTTTAGGAATTTCTTCAGATCGAGGCCCACACTTTATAGCTAAAATAGTACAGGAAATTAGTGAAATGCTTGGAATTAGCTGGGATTTACATACACCGTGGAGGCCACAATCTAGTGGAAAGGTAGAAAGGATGAATCAAACATTAAAAGGACAAATTAAAAAGATATGCCAGGAAGCTCAAATCCAATGGCCACAGGCATTGCCCCTTGCTTTATTGAGAATTCGTATAAAACCTAGAGAAGGGTTGTCTGTAAGTCCCTATGAAATTCTGTACGGTAAGCCATATACTGCACCAACGAAGGGAATGGGAAGTGCAGATTTACACCTCCAAGGAGATCAAGATGTTTATAGTTATATAATTTCTTTAAGCAGATTACTCACAGCCTTACGTGCCGCGATCATCTGGAATCGCCCTTTGCCGTTGGAGAATCAACCAGGAGACCAAGCGTATGTTCGAAACTGGCAAACGGAGCCTTTAAAGGAACAGTGGCATGGACTTTATTTGGTGCTATTGATAACATTTACCGCTGTGAAAGTAGCAGGAATTGATAATTGGATTCATTATACCAGAGTGAAGAAGGTACCATCACAATGGGGGGTAAAAATGATCACTCCTACAAAACTGAGATTTACATCTTGGTAATACTATGCTGGGTAGGATTAAGTAATGGTTTCGCTCAAATAATACATACATATGCTACTGTACATATAGAAGAACGAATGGATGTAAATTTGACTTGTGATTTTGTTGGAGATATGAGAAGTTCAATCCAAGACATTAGTTGCTATTGGCAGAAGAATGAGTCCAAATTGTCAAGTGGGTTTACAATCCGATGGGATAGTGATACACGAAGGGGTACTATGATTTTATCATTGCGAAATGTAAGTAAGACAGATGTAGGAAACTACACCTGTATTGTTTGGATTAAAGAGAGTTTTGATTATGGAAAAAGGGCATTAGAGGTTACTGCAAAATCAGAACCTATGCAGAAAAGAAACAGAGCCAGGAGAGAGTTAAAAGATTTGGAAAAAGACGAAATGCAACCAATACAAATAATCCAGGCGCCACAACAGGAAACACAAGAAAATCCAATGCAAAAGAAAGTTAGCTGAAAAACACCCAGTCTAGAACTGTACAAAAGTATACACTTGTGACACCCCGAAAGTGAAGTTACCTTTCCACCTGTGGTCCTTGCATTAAGGACAGGTTGTGCCTGTAGAGGAATTAAATACTCCATGAGTGAACCTGTAATACAATTCGGAGTGAGAATAGATTGTAGAACTACGATCAGGAGCACAGGAAATTTAGTTTGGGTTACAAGTGATGGACAATGGACGACTCACCTCCCCTTGGATGGGTTGGTGACTGAAATAACTTTAGGGTTACCAACTCTCTGCCCAATTTGGAAGAAAGCGCCATTTAAGGGTAGATTAGAAAATTTATGGATAATGAAGAGAGAAATAAAGGATGATGATGATTGGCAAGAACCATCATCCGGTGTGAAGTTAGGTTGGGCTTTAGAATCATTGTTTGCTCCAATTAGTACTTATCGGAATAGAGAAATGTTGTACCGGTTGTTAGGACAAACGGAAAGGCTAGCAAGAGTGACTAAAGAAGGATTTAAGGAAATAAACTTACAATTACAGGCAACCACAAAAATGACCCTGCAAAATAGAATGGCATTAGATATGCTGTTGCTAAAAGAACATGGAGTATGTGGTTATTTACGAGATAAGATTGATCATTGTTGTGTACATATTCCGAATGTTACAGCTGCGGTAGAACGTGATTTGTCTCAGCTAACGCAAATTGAACATGCAACTGAGGAAGAAAGAGAAGAAAGTACCCATAATTGGGTGGCTGCTTTAGCAAAGTCATTTGGATTGAACATCTCTGGTTGGGTAGCATCTTTAATTCAATGGTGTATAATAATTATAATTATTATGTTAGCTATTATGGGAGTGTTGCGTTTGATTCAAAATATTGTTAATAAGGAACGGCAACACTTGGGGAAAATTTTAAAAGCTGTTACCAGGAAGAATCATGAACTTCCCCCGAGATATGAAGACATTGGAAATAATTCATTGCAGCTACAATCACCAGTTTGAGACGGTCCAAAGAATATGGAAATCTGCGGAACTGATGATGAAAATCCTTGCAGTCTGGAAGACTTGAAGTATTTTCAAAGGGGGGAATTGTTACATTATATTGATTAGAATAGGTTATACTTGGTAGACAAGATGAAGGTATAATTGCAGGTGTTGGGTACAGTACAATCTGATGAAGTGGGTACAGCACAATCTGATGAACTAGGTAAATGATAAGCAAATCTTGGCAACAGTAACTGAAGAAACTATAAATGGGAAACAATCATGTAGCTTAGCAATTCTGTTGATTATGTTACGTAACCGAACACTATAAATATTAACCAAGTTAAACGGGGATTTGGGATTCTCAGCTTTGGACATGAGTCCCTGAGACCCCGGGCCCCGAATAAAGCACCGCATATAACTGCTTTCGTAGTTATGTGTTTCTTTACGGGCAACAGTTTTCTGGCGACCCAGATGGGACTTCGGGAGTAGTGTTGACGGTTCGCTTTCCGATTTTGCTCCGTGCCGGCACCGAGGAATTCTCGGGGAGCCATCGGCTGCGCCCGCTCTGCGCTGCTCCTGACGTCCCAAAGTGGTAAGCCCGAAGGTGCTTTATTGTAATATTTGGTCGGGTGCCTGCCTAATAAGACGTGACGGCGATTCACGCAAGGTTGGGCTAACGAGCTCGAGGTCTGGTCTGTGGAAGCCTAGGCGCTGGCCGTCAGACGGAGCGAAAGCCCCGCAGGTCCAGCACTCACGGACATACGTGGCTGTCTCGTGAGTTTGGTTTGGTCTTTTGTTTCCCATCAGAGGCTATCTTTCCGTTTTCTACCCCGTAGATTTAGTGTGTGTGTGTGGAGTGAGTGTGTAAGACCATGGTAATACCGGATAATTCTCCGTTAGGATGTTTATTAAAGCATTGGAAAAGTGCGGGATATTTTCAGAGTATGAGTAAAAGTCGATTTATAGATTATTGTACGAATTGGTGGCCACAATATGAGTATGATGGACCCCGGTGGCCTGAACACGGAAGTTTAGATCCGGGTGTTATAGGTCCATTAATGAGATATTGTTAAGAACTTGAAAAATGGGATGAAGTACCATATGTTGATCTATTTTATGATATACGTAATCATCCAGATATGCAGAGAGAATGTGGAATGTTGTTGGTACATCCCGAAAAAAAGATAAAACAAAACGTGAAGGATGTGTAGGTAATAAGAAGTGTATGACTTGTTTGGCAATACAAAATTCAATAAGAGAGCCAGAGGAGGTATCACTTTTAGCATCACCGACGGCCCCTGTGATGTCCGATATAGATGCAGGGGACGATAGTGATACTGATAGTATTAAGGCGGTAAAACCGTCAGAATCAATTAATACTGGAGCGATCCAGATTAAGTTAACACCGAAGGGTTCGCCAGGGCATTCATCATGCCCAAGACAAGCGCAACGAACCCCAATTGCACAGAGAACAAGACAAGGGAGGAAGGAACAAGAGCAAAACAGTAAAGTATTATTAGCCCCTTTACGAGAGGCAATTTCGGGGACTGATAAAGTATATGGGAAAGTTCCTTTTTCCCCAGGAGATTTAGTAATTTGGAAGCAATCAGCTGGAAAGTGTACAATAATAGGGAGAAAAAAAAAAAAAAAACCACAAAGAGAAATCAGGCAGGATTATTAGCAATGTTACAACGAGTAAATCAAGGAATAAGAGGCAGAAGTAGAGGACGAGGTCGAGGAGGATACAGGGTAGGAGGCATGCGGGGAATACCTCAAAATCAGCTAGGGATAAATCAGTGTGCGTTTTGCAGACAACAGGGACATTGGAAAAATGAGTGCCCAGTGAAAATGAATTTGGCCCAGCAGACTTCAGTAGGAGGAACACCAATGGCAGAAACAATGATGTTAGGACATTTGGGGCAACATAGTAGCTGACTAAGTGATGGATTAAAAGTGACAACAGAAATTGATGGGGAAGAGAAACAATTATTGGTAGATACTGGGGCAACTTATTCTGTTTTAAATACTTGTTTAGGAAAGATAGGAGATACGATGATAACTGTGGTAGGAGCTACAGGAAAAACAGAGCAACGGCCCTTTCTGCGGCCATTGCATCTAAATTTTAGGGGTAAAGAATTAGATCATGAATTTCTCTATGTACCGGATTGTCCTACATCTTTGTTAGGACGAGATTTATTGTCAAGATTTAATGCTAAAATAATATTTGAAAATGGAAAAGCTAAGTTGCAGATACCTGAGGAAGAAATAGCTAGAATATTTATAGTAAAAGAAATAGCTAATACAACAATACCAATAGAGGTAGAAAACGCTGTAGTACCATGGGTATGGGAGACACAAGTACCGGGATTAGCGAAAGCAGCAAAACCTGTCATAGTAGAATTGAAAGAAGGTGTCCAACCGGTAAGAGTTAGACAATATCCTATACAGTTAGAAGCTAGGAAAGGGGTAGCACCATTAATTGCAAAATTTTTGATGCACAATGTGTTAGAAGAATGTGAATCTGAATATAATACACCAATATTTCCTATAAGAAAACCTAACGGAGATTATAGGTTAGTTCAAGATTTAAGAGCTGTAAACGAAATAGTTAAAGATATACATCCAGTAGTAGCAAATCCTTATACATTGTTAACATCTGTGGCAGAACAATTTAGATACTTTTCTGTAATTGATTTAAAAGATGCTTTCTTCTGCATCCCATTGGCATTACAAAGTAGGAAATTATTTGCGTTTGAATGGGAAAATCCGGATACAGGACGAAAACGACAGCTGACCTGGACCAGGTTACCACAAGGCTTCAAAAACAGTCCTACAATATTTGGGAATCAGCTGGCACGAGAACTGGAGGATTGGAAGGAGCAAGGATATTTTCAATTACCATCAAAAGCATACTTATTGTTGCAATATGTGGATGACATTTTCGTGGCGACAGAAAGGTATGAAAACTGCATTACTGTTACAGTTGCGTGATTAAATTTACTGGGACAGAGCGGTTATCGAGTTTCTAAGGAAAAAGCCCAAATTGCCCGGGAAAAAGTGATATA